>NW_010541007.1:0-11604 GCF_000687285.1 Phaethon lepturus
CGCTCGCAGAGGGCTGAGAGGGCAGCGCACCGGCAGGCTGCAGCTGAACAGGGCCTGCAGCTTGTGGGAGAAGCCCCTAGACGCAGGTGCGTGTGGCGCGGTGCCGGATGGCCCGGGGAGGCCCGTTGGCCTTCGGAGCACCCGCGTAGAGAGGCTGCGGGGGGAGGAGCCCTCGGCGCGTGGTGGCCTGCTCAGTGCTTCCTCCGCCGCTTGGCTTTGTCCGCACCGCTCGGCGCTTCGCATCCCGAGGGGTGCAGGCAAAGGGCTGCAGGACCTTCTGTGGGGGGCATGCGGGCCGGCACAGTCTGCGGTTTGGTGCTTGGGCCCGCTTCCAGTTTTCGAAACAAGAAAAGGCAAAGTTTTTTTTAGGTAGTCTTGCTTGCGCCAAGTAAGCTGGACGTCATATAAATGCATCAAAAAGGGTTATGGAAGTAGACTGACGTTAGACCTAGTTGCAACACGGAAAAACGGGTCATTCATTTGCACTTGTGAAAGGTTTTGCAGCTGCTTATTAAAAGAGCATTATGTGGTAAGGTTTAAGGAATCTGTGTGGTTCTGTACTCGTGGGTTCTCGAATAATACCCTCCAGATTGCGTCTGGAACCTGCTAATGATAGGTGGGTGGTCAGGTGTATTATTTTGAAAAGGCAGCTAAACAAAGCCCTTCCATTTGGTGGTCTTAATTGACATGCTCAGTCTGCTACTGGATTACTTTTCGTCTGTTACTGTGTAGAAAGCAAGAATTTCTTAATATTTAGTATGTGAGTTAGAAACATTTTTTTTTTTCAGAATTAAAAGATCAGTTTGATTAATTGTGTGGACTTCCCCTACATTCTGATCTCTGCCCATCATGTTCCAGCATGGGTAGAGAATGGCATCACAAATCTCACATCTCACGTATTCCCATCGTGTGTAACATCTTACTGTTCAGGCAAACTTTTCTCACTTGCTTTCAAAATCTTACTGTACAAATGCTGGTACGGATCATTTGCATTGTAAAGCAACTGCCTTCATTTTCATTTGATTCTGTTAGCGTACCTGGAGTACCATCAGCTGACCAGGAACAGGTACAGAGGCACGTATGACCATGTTGCATTCACTTCATACTCTTTCACATCAGGTTGATTACAGAGGCCATTCCTTGAGGTGGCAAGCAGATGGAAGAGTAGACAGGCTACTGACTGCCAGCGTTTAAGTAGAGTAAGAACTGTTTCCCAAGGCAGCATTTTTTTTCCCATATAGGCATAATACTGATGATTCACCTCCTAAAGCATGGCAGGCTACAGGTGTTGCACGGCAGTGTAATACTGCATTCTGATCCTTGTGCATCAGCACCGCTAGCATGCAGTTCCAGGACTTCCATGTCTGTTGGTAGGTGTTCACAACCAGCAGCTGAGATAATGAGGAAAGATTCTTGTGAGCAACATCTTCTGCAGCGGATGTTAAGATTTGATTATAATTAGCTATCGTTAACTAAAAAAAATGGTTCCTTAAGCCTTTTATAAGAACTACTGTTTGGACTAATAAAAAGCATCAGTCAGTTAGTTGCTAATGGCTACCCTTAGTTTCTTCCCCTTGTCTCTAGAAGCCTTTCGCTTTTACATATAGCACAGCTGCAAAATGCCTTTGTAGCTGCACTGCGTTGGTGTGCGTAGTACTTCCCTTGGTCTGCCCTCCCTAGCGAAACATCTTGTGTTACCAGCTGTGTGAACTACCTCTCTAAAGATAAATGTGCACAGCGTTCGGTTGAACTGAGTTGTTGCTGAATGCAATCTAGTAATTGAATGACTGAACATCCCAGACTGCAAGAACTTGATCCTAAGAACTTGTGAAGTGTCATGCTGGTGGAAGCACTCCCGCTAGCCTCGGGTAGGTAGCTGGCAAGTCAGCCAGTGAACCCAGCTAATGTACTGCACAGGTGGAACCGAATTTTTACTGCTGCTTCCTATTGAGTGACAGAAGACTGTTCCAGATAACATTTTCCTAGCGGTGTGTGGAGGTGACGGAAATCCTTTCATTATCAAACATCGAACCCGTCATTGGCTATCTGGTGGAGTTTCCTATTACTCCAGACTTTCTTCCATTTTTACCAAAGGAAAGAACCGCCACCGCCTGCGCTCTCACTCCAGTGGATTCTTTGCATGTCTTCTGTTTCCGTGTTCTAAATCTCTCCCAAGACTCTACCCGTTTTTCTTAAAATCATCTCTAGGTAGTCTTTTTTTCCTTCCCAGTTAAAGAGCATTCTTTGACCTTTTTTTCCTTCCACTTTCACATTTGGAGAATTAATATCGCATGTGAATTCTTTCATTTTTCCCCTGATTGAAGAAGAGGAGCAAACAAGACCACTGAAAACATAGAATTGGTTCTGTTACTACTGCGTTACCAGTTTAAGGAATGCGCTGAGTGTTGCTGTAGTTAGCTCATTTTTCATTAACTTACCACTCTGTGCTCTTACAGTCCAAGATAGTAACCAGTAGATCAAAACTGCACAATTCTAAGTGTTTAATGATTTGACAGGTTAGTGTCAGCTGCCCAGAATGACTATTAGTAGCTCTCTGCTATTGAGGATTGCAAATAATGGAAATTATGTCCTGTTAATATTTATTACCTAAAATATTCAATTCTAACAGGAAAAGCAAGCACAGGGTATTATCTGCAGCTATTCAAGAATAGAAAAGAGGACTTGGCTATATTGATTCCTACACTATTCTAGAACTCTTCCATAATGATCACTTTGTTAATCCTCATCACAGTCCTGCATAACTTATCGCTGTGAAAATAATTTTGTATATAGTAAACAACTACATGTAACAAATACTGCAGAATCTCTATTTCTAGTTGAGATGTTTGAAGTTTGAAGTGTTCAAATTTCAACAAAGACTGAAATAATGCAAGATGTGAATTTTTTCTTAAATTGTTTATCTTAATACAATGATCACCAGACTTTTTTTGATGTAGACACCAGGACCATATAGCTCGTATACTTGATGAACGAAGTGGGTTAGAGAAGAGTAATGGTTATTTGCTTATTTCTCTTCAAATATTTCACAGTCCTATAGCTGCCCTACAATATTCAATTTAATTTTAAACTGTAGTGTACCAGATTTGTCCCAGGCAATAAGGGTAACATGAATTACCCTTTTCTAGTCAAGTGATTGGCAGACTGTTAGGTGTTGCATCAAAAATGGCTGACATACTTGTCTGTGGAACACCACTAATGTGATTTCCAAAAAATGGAACCTGTTGAGGTCCATGTTCGGCTCATGAGACAGACATCAAGATTTTCATGTACAGAGGGAATGAATGGGGGAGAAAAGCAGGACAAGGCAACAAATTCTCCTGCACAGCTTAGCCAGTGGGAGGAGTCTGGCATTCTAGAGTTTTGTCTTTGGACGCTTGAAAGTTTCAAACTTGGCAGGTCTAAAACTGTTTTCCTTCAACACAATTATGCAATTGCATCACTTTCACAGTTGCATACAAAACCATGAATAATTGTAGCACATGATAGTCCCGTTAACGCATGCAAAATCCTCATTTATATTCAACGTATACTTTAAAAGGTTGCCTGCTTTCATCCTAGGTTGGAATAAGGTAATCCTATATAACCTAGAATACAGCTTTGTTGTTACAGTTGAGCAAACAGCTTAGTTACAGACTCTTACATTAAAACAAGTCTGTCTTTGCATCAAAATGTAATGTGCTGTCTCTCATTTTCTGTCTCTAGAGAAGTGCCACATAGTGCTGGGTGCCTGGCCCCACTAAAAGGTGTGTGGCTATTGCAGACATTGGAGCGACCTTTCAGAAAAGCATTCAGCAACTTGAAATTACAGATAATACAGCAATCCATGGACGTTTTTCTCATACGCATGGCGTTCTATATCACTTATATACAAGATTTTCTGTCATGCTTATTGGGCAATTGCTTCACTCATGACTTGTATGTATTTATTAAATTTGCTTTTCCATTTGTATGCAATTAAAGGATTTAATTTTACAAATTTAGTAATGCAGAAGGGATAGCAAGCTTTACATACAAATAATCCACATATTTTGCTCTCAGAACTATCAACAGTAACACTACTTGTTTTAACAATACATCAAGGCACTTCACAGAGCCTACTGAAATAAAGGTGGGGCACAGAGAGTATGAGAGAGTTATTATGCAGGGAAAGCTGTAGATACAAAATTTGATTCCGAGGAAGAAGAATAGTTTAGGTAAGTACTATTAATTAGAATATCAAAACAAACTATAATATAGAATAAGTAATACAGTTAAGCTCCATCTGTTACATTAATTGTAGTAAGAATGTAAGTTCCACAGCAGATCTTAGAAGAGGCAGATACAACATGGTCTCAGGTTAGACAGACATCTTCACATTTCCTAATTCATGTTGAAATATGTATGTGTATATATATAAAAAAAGCATTTGCCAGATTTTAAAAGCATATGTATTAAGTGTCAATATGCAGTCTATTTTTTAAAAAATTATCTTCAACTTTTTTATATTGGGAGAAATACCTCAATTTCACACAGATTAATTCTGAGAAGTAGCTGATAAATAGCAGTAAGGTCAAGGAAAGATCTGTGACTCAAATAACTAGCTTCATGTATTAAACTGTTCTGGTGTATTCTCTCTTTCCCCAGCTGCATACCTTTGCTGTATTAAATAAGTTTGTATAGGAAGTGGTTTCTTGTTGCTGTTTGTTCTTTTAGCAGAGTACTACTGGTATTTGAGGGTTTTTTGGTAACATGATAAAAAGATAATTTTCACATTTTTCCTGGTCAGTGCATGATGGTAAGAACTAGACTTGAGAAGAACCACTTCTTACTGAACCTACCAGGTTTTTTTAATTTTATTTTTTAACCACAGCACAGCTTGGATCACCTTTCCTGTTTGTGTTTTTTTGTTTCTATATTGCAATTAAAAGTAACATGTGATGAAGTTTGGTCAGATAATCTTTCACTTGGTTTCCTTGTGCCTTGGCCAGACTTGTAATTTAGTCAATTTTGCTGCTTCTCTAATTTCTAAAGTTGAAAAGAATTTTCAATGATGGATCAAAAGATGCAACTTTCACATCAGTGATTTTAAGTGGTCTCTTTCAGTGAGTCACTTTACAAAACCACTTTTGTTATAATCTTAAATTATGATTCTGCTTTGCAGTAGTTAAAAGCATGGTAAGGTAGATATTCTAACTTGTTGCTTTCTTCATTTTTTAAAAAAGCATTAGCAATCTCATCATTTTACTGATATTTAAGTTACTTTATTATTTTCAAACAGTTCATCTTATGTTACAAAAATCCTTAGAGGTCTGGTCGAACTCCAAAACCTGGTCCTTTGGGGGGTTCAGTCAGAGAAGTAAGGCCACCAGCTGGCTCACAAGAAAAACGTCCACTCCTGAAAAATGAAAGCAGTTTTATTCATTGCAAGTATTGTTACCACCTCAGATACTGTTTAATCATTGGATAGAAGGCAGCTACATATCTGACTTAAGGCTGAAGCGACCTTTTCTTTTGCTTTTGTTCTTCCTATTCATCCTTCAGAAATGTGTGATGCTACTCTTAAACGGATTCCAAATTCAAAACAGTGACAAATAGTTTCATAACCAAAATGCAAGATAGGACTGCTAGTTTTCATTTATTTATAGGTCAGGCAGACAAAAATTGTTAATCCCATTAATACCAAAGGCAGTATCCAATTGTATCAGTCATACCTTTGTTAAAAGATGATTCCCTGGGTTTGGAAACTGGTTTAAGATTTTTTTTAATACAAGAACATCATTATAGAAACAATAGGAATAGGTAGCAGACCCAAGTCAAATTTATTCCTGCATTCACACAAATATATGTGTACTTGGGAAATAACAAATAAGTTCAGAAATAATAACCCTTTCGCAAACTTAAAATCTTTCTGGTTTTTGACAGGAAAAAAAGAACAAACCCAAACAACCAACAGGCATTTGTTGATTTACATGATCTAGGAAAAAAAAAATCCAACAGGTGATAACATTCCCCTATTAGATAATAACCCAAATCAAAATTGACATTTTCACATTTTATGCTCCTCTAGTCAGCAGTCAAGAACACGACAAATTCTCTCCTCAGTTCTTTCCAGTTCTTTTTGGCTTTGAATATATAGAAAGGCACTGAATGCTTGCCATTCTGTTCAGTAAATTAATTAATGCTTTTTAGCTGTAGGTTGTGAACTCAAATCACTGGAACAGGAAATTAGTTTCTCTAAAAGATCAGCCTTCAAGTAGTTGGCCATTATTATGCAAATATAGCATACCTAGGGCCAGGTTTGGGAACTTTGCCAGCCTTTAGCTCGTCAATTATATTTTCAATATCTTTGGGTGTCAAATCTTCCTGTAAAAAGAAAAAAGATCAGATCATTGAAAAAATGGAAGGAGTCAGCAATTTGCAGCATTCAAAATTCATCAGATAGTGGTTCTCTTAGGTGTGACCCTAGCATAGGTAATTTTGATCTTGTCCATTAACACACGTACTGGTTCAAAGAATTAGGAAAATTAAAAAGCCTACTGTCATTTTAATGTTAAAATTTTTATTTTACATACAGCTGCAGAAATTTTGTTCAAACTAACAATGTTTGTGTGTCACCTATAATGTGGGTTTGTGTTTCTGCCTCCTTGGTATATTAGTGAGCTGCATCTCTGCATACCTACTATATGCATGCCATTGCACACACTGCAAAACGCTGTCAGCTGTGATGAAAAAAGTTGTGGGTGCCGTTCAAGAGAACAGTTCTTAAAAAATTAATCAGACTGTAATAACAAACCAAAATATTTTAAAAGTAAGGTTTTTTTGAAAAGCTGGGTACAGTCAATATACTAATTCCTTTGGTCAGACAGAATCCAAGGGAGCCATAATTCAGAAGTCTAAAGTGCTAAGTCAGTCCATACTTTCCAAGAGACTGCTTTAAAGTGCTTTTAAAAGCTTATGAAATACCCATTAAACAAGTTCCAGATTTATGGGCAGACTGTCACAAAAATGCATCAGCCCACTTGTATAAGACAGTAAGTGAAAGGAAAAATACACAGATACACTGTAATACAGATCAAGTGTTCTAGGAAGAGGCCAAGAAACTAAAAGATGCTCTAGGTTATAAATTGTCCCTGCCAATAGGAATTTGAAGTAACTGATCAAAACTTTAGAATCTGAAACAAGTGAAAATACAGGTGACACAAAGAAATTTAATCTTTTAAAGGGGAATGTAATACTTACATAGTAATTGTCATTTATTTGTACCATTGGTGCATTTACACAAGCACCTAAACATTCCACTTCTATCAACGTGAAGAGTTTATCAGGTGTTGTTTCCCCAACTTTTATACCTAAACCAATAAAGAATATTACGTTCAGGAATGGTTATGAATAAGAATAAAGCATGACTTTAAGTATTCCATAGTCTTCTCATTACTTGTATTTGGGCCTTGAAAACATTTGCATAGTTAAATGCTCTTAAAGGAGTCCAAAATGTTTCCATTAAACAAGAGATTCTGATAACTGTGAACTCAGTCTTTGGATACATTTTTGAGATATCATTTACAGGTTTATAGGTATGATTTGTTGAAAAATAACCATGAAATGACAGTTCTAAGAAACAGAACAGCTCTACTTGGGAACATTTTTAGTAATCAATACAGTGGAATGGAAAAAATAGGGAAAACATGGCTTTCATGTGCTGATGTTAATATACAGTGTTGAGTACTGAATTCCCAAATAAATCAAGATCCAAGCATTAACATTGTTAGCTACAAATTCATAAACCAACTTCAGGTTTATCCACAAAGGCTTATTTCCTCAACAACTCTCTACCCATACTTAGCTTCCATGACACATTATTGTTCTAGTGATAAAAGATACAGACTTTTCCCGAGAGGGCAGGTTAGCCAAAATAACATCTCAGAGCCTGATCTCAACAAAATACTCCATGGAAGGAAGAATGCTGAAAAGCAGCTTGCCTCCATAGTTACGAGGGGAAAAAACTAACAGAAGCATAAGTACGGCCTGTGTCTCAGTAGGAGCTACACAATCATCTTTAATGCTTTGATTTCTCAAGCTAAGAGTTTCAGTTAAAATTAAGCTAACTTTGCAGTAACAAACCAAGATAAATTTCATCTAAATATCCCTCTTCCAGACAACAGAATGTATCAAATGCAAGAGAAGAGCTGGAGAAGAGCTGCTTATTATCACAGTGGTTTTTAGGAAACGTTTAGCACCGCTTGTGACTTCATAGAAGGGGAAGAGTTGTTAGTTGCTGATCTTACCCTCTCTTCTCTCCATAACCACCCAACAAGCAGAGAAAGAAGAAAAAAAAACACACCCACACAAGAAAACCCATGGGTTCTCCTTACATCTTACATGATGCAACACTCTCAGTTGACTTTTTCCATGGAGAATTCATACGTTGACATTATGTTTGCCATCCAGAGGGACCTTAACAGGCTAGAAACGTGGTCCTATGCAAACCTCATGAGGTTCAACAAGGCCAAGTACAAGGTCCTGCACCCGGGTGAGGGCAATCCCAAACACGGATTTTCTGAGAGCAGCCCTGCCGAGGACTTGGGGGTACTGGTGGATGAAAAGCTGGACATGAGCCAGCAATGTGCGCTCGCAGCCCGGAAAGCCAACCGTATCCTGGGCTGCATCCAAAGCAGGGTGGCCAGCAGGCTGAGGGAGGGGATTCTGCCCCTCTCCTCCGCCCTGGTGAGACCCCACCTGGAGTCCTGTGTCCAGCTCTGGGGCCCTCAGCACAGTAAAGACATGAACCTGTTGGAGAGGGTCCAGAGGAGGCCACCAAAATGATCAGAGGGCTGGAACACCTCTCCTGTGAGGACAGGTGGAGAGAGTTGGGGTTGTTCAGCCTAGAGAAGAGAAGGCTCTGGGGAGAACTTACAGGGGACTTCCAGTACTTAAAAGGGGCCCAAAGGAAAGATGGCAGCGACTCATCAGGGAACATAGTGATAGGACAAGGGGTAATGGTTTTAAACTGAAAGAGGGTATATTTAGATTAGATATTATCAAGAAGTTCTTTACTGTGAGGATGGTGAAAGTGGAACAGGTTGCCTAGAGAAGTTGCAGATGCTCCATCCCTGGAAGTGTTCAAGGCCAGGTTGGACAGAGCTTTGAGCAACCTGATCTAGTGGAAAGTGTCCCTGCAGGGGGACAGGGGGGTTGGAACTAGATGATGTTTAAGGTTCCTTCCAACTCAAACCATTCTGTGATTCTATCATCTTACTTAAGTAAAAACAAACAAAAAACCCCCCACAAAAAAAAACAAACTCGCAAAAAACTTTCATATAGTATATACCTTAAAAATCTTATTTTGCATATAAAAAAGTACCACAGCATTCAGAGTCCTGTCCTATATATAAGATAGGGCTTACTTTCTCAGTCTAAGGGTCATATTAGAATAATGCATTTCCTAGCAAATTGCCTTTAAAACCACTTCAAGACCACTAAACCGCACTCCAGTGGCCTCTTCTGCTCTACTGTACTAAATTCTTTAAAGAATAAATGCCAAATCTGAAATTTGAAGTGTTTAGTGCCTGTTCTGCAACGATTTCACTCTGTATTTTCCATACTATTGCTCTGCCCGGACCGTATGAAAAATTTTACTTCAGTATCACTAAATGAAGGTAAAAAAAAATTTCTAGGAAACGTGTTACAAATTTGTGTCATACCAAGTTTCTTCTTAATGGCTTCTAAAATACTATCAGAGTCTCGCAGCATGCAAGGCGTGGTAGTGCAGACCTGAATATGGTACTTCCCAACAGGTTTGCGATTATACATTGTATAGAAGGTTGCTACTTCATACACTCTCATGGGAGGCATTTCTAAAATTTCAGCAACCTGTAACAAGGGGAAAACAGACACTACATTCAATTCTTAGAGGGCATCAGTAAAGGCATTTAACAAACCATTTCAATAAAGTCACTCTGTCTGCACTAATAGGTAAGTAAGAGGGACGGCAGGGGATGGATATCAAAGCATAGCTGCATTCAAGTGCCAAGACAGGACACCCCCGAGTTACGCTGACTGGAGTCACCGCGCTCAAGCACAAACTCCACGGAGCCATGGATTAGCACAGTGAGGAGCTCAGGTCAGTTCCCTCCAGCATCGAGTGTCATACACAAGCTAGTTGCAAGGAGTCAGCTGGGTTCCAGCTTCCATTGTTGGCTCCAGCTCATACTGCACTTCTGCTCTTTTGCTGCAGAAATGAACAAAGTTGCACACATCCGCCCACACTGACCCACGTAGGCCTTTTGGCAAGGGAATACTTCTAGGCTGGTACTACGCTCGCCTGAATCAGATACAACAGGTCTGTTTCAGGTTCTGTGACACACCAGGGCTGGCCTTAGAAGCACCATGGCTACGTCTGCAGATTGGCGTCACAGCTAATAAATAGGGAGCGGAGCACAATCTCCATGCAGCCAGTTCTGGTGTAAGTATCCCTGACCTCATTAACCGGGAACCCTGGCCAACTGCTCAGGTTGAGAACTGGCTCTCTTTTCAAAAGCCTGACTGTTTTATGCTCCAGTCTCTAAAGCAAGCAACAAACCACAGAAAAATATTTGTTCACTTAAAAATCTTAAGATCATTTTAAACAAAGTATCAATCCAAAACTTAGAGTAAATAAACAAAAACAATTTTCTCATTCAGTATTAATGGTGATTTGAGGCTTTATGCTACACTGTAGAAACAGTAGCAGACTTAAGTTGCCCTTCTGTAAATGTGCACTTAACTCCTTCAGTAATTTCTGTAACGCTCACAATCCTCACTTAGTGTATCTTGATCGAATTTAAAACCAATGATATGCCAGACTGTAACACAAAATAGGGTGGATTTATTCATATGAATATAAACCAAAATTTTTTATTTCTTGGTATTTGATTACTGTCATGCAACCTACCACTTCAGAGCAGTGTAGTTGCTTGCTTGCTTATTTTGAAACAATTTTAATAATTTGAAAGTCTTCCAGGCACTTGCTGTGAGGCATTATAAAATGCTCATGACACATACAACACTAACGCTGCTTTGCAGAAGTCTTTACAGGCCTAGAGATTAAGTACAATCCTGGCAATGTGTGTAGTGCCATTAATCTGAGAGGAGAAAAACTCCCCGTCGTTACCTTTTTTCTTTCCCCAAATTCAGCAGCAAACAAAATTTTCCAAGTTACTGTTCCTACTTCCAGGATGATTCTGGGAAAAGAGCCTATCTAAATAAGGCTCGTGTAATTTTGTTTTGTTCTATCTGTATTTTCTAGCACCGGGCAAACATTATGTAAACAGAGCCCAGAGTTCCCTGGGTTAGTTTTCCCTTTTCTTTTTTAAAATGTAGTCTCTCTCAGAATTCTCACAATTCTGTGCCACATGTACGCATTGATAAATATTCTAGCAAGATATTTAAAGACAACAGTAAAATTATGCTTGAAAGATAATTAAGTACTAAATACCTTATTCATAGCCGATATGGGCAACCATCCATGCTGTCTTTGGGCCAAATCTAGTACTGCCATGACAGCTGCAGACTTGTGTCCCCCTGGGTAGTTGTTTATGATTGCTTCTATTCGCTTTTTAAAGGGAA
>NW_010541007.1:11635-21674 GCF_000687285.1 Phaethon lepturus
AAAAATCAGTACTGATCTGAAGACAATGTCTGTGGATTCACTCTTTTTGTCTGCGTACCTTTTGGTTTTCAGGTGTGAACTCAAATGGAGTATCTGGATTATTTTCAGGACTATCTCTGTGCTTCAGGAAAAGAAAAAGAAAACATGTAAAAATAGGGTTGTCAGAAAATTATTCAGGACAGATTTACTGTTGTAAAATATCTTCTCATTAGACAGTTACAGTTGAGTTGCTTGAATAAAACCAATATATTCCAGATAAAACTCATAGTACTCAATCATAAATGATTAAATATCTCTGGGAAGGTTAGAAAAATATTGATAATTATTTCATCACTCTTAATGACTTGTTCCTATTATTTCCTAGTCAAAAAATAATTTCTTGAGGAATATGGTGTTACTTAAAAATATACATTTTTTAACACAATACAGTTTGGCAATTTTGTTCAAACTCATCACAGGTAGATTAAGAGTCCTCTGGTTCATACCTTAATAAACAACAAGGTACTAAAACAACATTTTTTCTTTTTCCCATGAGATATTAACTGTAAAAACTTTAAAATTCATCAAGAAGCTTGCTATGTAACTAAACTGTCTGCACATTCAAACACACATTATTAACCCATTTTAACATATTCTTCTGATTTATAATGGATTTCAACATTTTAATTTTAGATACAATTCTGAAGCAGAATTTTGAATAATAAGATATTCTATCATTCTATTAGTGTGGTCTTCTAGGGAAACATCAAATTGAAATTAGTTCTTCTATCTTCAGAAGATACAAATTTGGAAGTCTTGAAGAAAGTTAGATATTCCTATAATAAAATCTTAGTTCTGGCAAAAATCCTTATCCACCAGAAAAACTTCCGGCACAGAATTTTTAGTTATCTCTAAGCAGCTCATTATGGTATCCTTGAAATACTCATAGCTAAGTTTCATTCCAAACTTTATTCAGTTTTCAAATAGAAAATTTCAAATTAAATTGAAAGTTTGGGGAAAAATGCAAGCTATACTTGAGGCTTGATGTTAACAGTAATCCACAAGCAGCTAATAATAAAAGCTTTAAAAGTATATGAAGGAGAAAGAAACCCACTCCACTAACTTTCACTTTGATCATTTGCTCAAGTAACCTAGGGTGATTTTGCAGTTTCCATGCTGCGTTCTTATTAAGCAGTGAAGGACTTAATGAAAAAAATATTAACTCTGCCAGATGCTCACATGCTCAAAGACTGTCATCAGTGCAGAACATAAAGTAAGTATGGTCCATACATATTTCTAGACTTAGAAGTTTTAATAAGGAAATACCAAAAGGCCAAATACTTAACTTCAATTACGTCTGTTGGTCTAGCAAGAGATTCACTTTGCTTATCATGTCTATATCCTGGAGCAGACACTTATCACTGCCACCATCAATTTAAAACCCCTACCATGGTTCCAAGTCAAATGTAAGACTGCAGTCCATATATACTTCTCCACCAAGGATGACCTTCTCCTAATAACAGGGTTTACAGAAAGATAACGGATTCCCTTTGAACACACTAGTATTTTACTAAGTATGAATTTATTGCTTATTGCATGTTCTACAACAAAACATAAAACAGCTTTTAGGAACAAAACTGCCACCATTTCAGACTAATCCTTCCAGATAAAGGATTTGATTCTTCATATGTAGTGTTGGTGAGGGTTTTCTACCAATTTTAATGAAAGTTCTCAAAAAGAGGCTGATGGAGGAAAAACTGATTGGAAAGACCATGCAGCTTTTAATTTTTTTCCCCTTACAGACCTGTTCTATGTCTTAGCTGCACAGATCAAATCCATGATTCATGTTAAATATTTCCATAATGTAACTTTTCCTTCTCAAATCCACATGCCTGTTTTATTTCAGGCTGCTATTTTGCCTTCCATAGCTATTTGATACAGTCACAATTGTACTTGATCTCAATTTCTTTTGTAAATAAGTATATTTGATTTATTAAAATCTCCCTCTGCCTAGAAAAGCTGTTCTTTTCAATGTATCCTCTCTAAACTGATATCCCTGCACACCCTACATGTGAAGAGGAATATTTAATAAAGACTTCATATCTGAAGCTACAGTTTACCACATAGTCGGTTCTGTGCAGAAAGGCTCCAAGATACCTTTTAATGGCTACAGCACAGGTGAACACTAAATAAGATCATGTCACTTTTTTTTGTTTTCCATTTTCCTAAATGGGCTTCATCTAATTCTGTGCTGTGGAGAGTTTGATAGTTTTCATCAAGAGCTTACAGAGTTCTAGGCCTACTGAGCTGTCAGGAATTTGTCAATCACATGTTCCCTATTATTCCATTTGTCTGACAGTGCACCATTTATCTGAGACTTACATGAGCTGATTTGCTCCTAAATAATATTGGTGCATTTCAGCCTTTTTTTAGGATACAGATTCTGCAGAACAAGATGAGAATTAAGGACACAGTATTGGAAGGAATACTGTATAAAAATCACAGAACAGTTGAGGTTGGAAGGGTTCTCTGGAGGTCATCTGGGCCAAACCCCCTGCTCAAGCAAGGCCACCCAGAGCTGGTTGCCCAAGACCATGTCCACATGGCTTCTTCTGAGTATCTCCAAGGTGGGAGACTCCACAACCTCCCATGGCAACCTGTGCCAGGTGCTTGGTCACCCTCACAGTAAAAAAAAAAAAGTTCCCTGATGTTCTCTGAGGCTCCTTGCCTTTGGTCTTTGTCACTGGGCACCACTGAAAAGAGCCTGGCTCGGTCCTCTTTGCACCCTCCCTTCAGGTATTTATAGACATTGATAAGATCTCCCCTCCCCAACCTTCTCTTAACAGTCCCAGCTCTCTCAGCCTTTCCTTATGTAGGAGATGCTCATAAAAAGAAACCAATATATCAAGGCTTCCTCCATACACAAACTAAGTACAAACAATTACGTCTGTACCAACTACAGCAATTTGTTGAAAAACAAGGTCCAACTCTACCCTCACATTTTTTCCTAATTCTTTTCTTGAGCTCCCCAATTTCCTGAAATTTTACACAATATGTTTTCATTCCATCCATAACTTGACTGTATCATGTTTGCATTGCAGCATTCTGTCTAACCTACTTAAGCGTGAACAACTGCACTGTGAAGGCCTACCCACAGATGACAGTACTCTCCCATGGAAGTTACTAAGGCTGCTGAATGTTCATCTCACATTCTTTTTGCTACACCAACCTGGGCCATTTTATCATTCTTTTTCAGTGATCTATTAATCTTTCTTGACACAGAGAATTATTAAAGAGCGCAGAAGAATTACAACAGAATAACTAGAATAATTTAGCTTTCATGTATCTTGCAAAAAAGTTGGCCTGAAACTTGACCTATGCCCTGTTTGGAAACCAGTCCAAAACACTGTACACCAAAATGAGAGAATTGTGTGGCCTGCACGGGAAAAGATATTTAGAGCAACAACCTGTTAAGAGTCCATTATTAAATCAGCAATTAAAAGAAATGTATTACTTCTCCTCCAAGGGGAAGGAACCCCGCATTAACTATTTCAGCAGAACTCAAGATATAAACCTCTCTTCAGAATGGTGGAAGTGCTCTCAGACCCAAGAATTTCACTGATCATCTGCGCAAGTAACTAAAACTATAACATAGCAATTATCTAGCCTTCTATACCAAACCCTTGTAGAGCCCTATGACACAGCCCGCATCAGGGCACTTGATGTGTTAAGGAAATTCATTCCTTGCGTTGAAAACCACAAAGCAGAAGAGTTAAGTTTTAGCTGTTAAGGAGGCTAAAGACAGGTAAAAGTCAAAGATAGAGAAGGCATGTTTAAATAAAGAAAAGTGACTATTGTAAATACAAGTATCTTTGTAATCAGGCCTTCCTTAACCATCAGAAATATGACAGATGTGGCGCAGCTCTCTTAGGTTCTACCTAATCAATCTACCTAGTTTTAAACTTGACACGCTCTGGAAGTGTGATCTAGCTGCCTGTGATGGCACTAGACTGAATTTAATGGTCGGGAAAGTCTCTTCTTGCCCATTTCAGAATACAAAGGAGTTTCAGTAGAAGTTTTCTTATTTCTGTATGTTTCCGATATCATTTAAGGAAAAACCCTGCATGAAAACACTTTGCAAAGCAATAAAAGGGCATGCAAATCAGCACTGCCTTTTAATACTAGATTTGAAGACAACCAGGTCCCCTGCCAGGCTGTCCCCTGCTGCTACAAAACAAACACACTGTATACATTTCCTTTCATCACATACAGATTTCATATATTGAAAGTGCAACAAGAAGCCCCAACATGCTTTGCAAAACAAAACCAAGACACTTGTGTGTAAACTGACATACAAAAACGACCACCCCAACAGGTTAGAGTTACTCCCAGGTAAGCCTACCATTCCTCCACAAGCAGGTTTACACAACCTTTGATACTTCATCTGCCTGTAATATTCAAAAAAACTAAGACTTTTTTAAATTTTTTTTTCCTCCCCTAGAGAAATCTGGGGGGAAAAAAGTCCCATTTTCTGATTGTATACAAACTTCTAGTGTTGATTAAAATAACTCCGTCAGCTCAACTCAGCAGGAAGAGTTTCCCCTGAAATTTACTGTGTCAAGTCACTTCTGAAATTTGCTCTGAGGGACTTTAGTTATAGTCAGGGCAAACAATTATATACACACACGATGACATCAAACCACCTTCTTCCCATAGCCTTTTACTTCACAGAAGAACAAGTACCACCTACTACAAACACACACACACACACAAAACAAACCCCCACACAAACAACTTCCTGTGCTCTTTTAGCAAAAATTCTGTTGCAGAATAAAAATGAGTGAACCATAGAATCTTTCAGTTGGAATGGACCTTTTAAGATCATCTAGTCCAACACTCCTGCAATGAGCAGGGACATCTTCAACTAGAACAGGTTGCTCAGAGCCCCATCCAAGCCTGACCTTGAATGTTGCCAGGGATAGGGCATCTACCACCTCTCTGGGAAACCTCTGCCAATGCTTCACTGTGAAAAATTTTTTCCTTCTATCTAGTCTGAATCTACGCGCTTTTGGTTTAAAACCATTACTTCTTGTCCTGTCACAACAGACCCTGCTAAAAAGTCTGTCCCCATCTTTCTTACAGGCCCCCTTTAAGTACTGGAAGGTTGCAATAAGGTCTCCCCAGAGCCTTCTCTTCTCCAAGCTGAACAACCCCAACTCTCTCTGCCTGTCCTCACAGGAGAGGTGTTCCAGCCCTCTGATCATTTTTCTGGCCCTCCTCTGGACCCTCTACAACAGGTCCCTGTCTTTCCTGTGCTGAGGGCTCCAGAGCTGGATGCAGGACTCCAGGTGGGGTCTCACCAAAGCGGAGCAGAGGGGCAGAATCACCTCGCTTGACCTGCTGGTCATGCTGCTTTGGATGCAGCCCAGGATGTGGTTGGCCTTCTGGGCTGTGAGCACACATTGCTGGCTCATGTCCAGCCCTTCATCCACTTGTACCCCCAAGTCCTTCTCGGCAGGGCTGCTCTCAAACCCTTCATCCCCCAGCCTGTATTGATATCAGGGGTTGCCCCAACCCAGGTGCAGGACCCTGCACTTGGCCTTGTTGAACCTCATGAGGTTCACACAGGCCCATTCCTCAAGCTTGTGCAGGTCCCTCTGGGTGGCATCCCGTCCCTCAGGTACATCAACTGCACCACTCAGCTTAGTGTCATCTGCAAACCTGATGAGGGGGCACTCGATCCCACTATGTCATTGATGGAGATATTAAAGAGTACTGGTCCCAATATGGACCCTTGTGTGACACTGCTCATAACCGATCTCCATCTGGATGTTGAGTTGTTGACCACTACCCTCTGGATGTGACCATCCAACCAATTCGTCATCCACTGAACAGTCTACCCACTGAATACACATCTCTCCAATTTAAAGAGAAGGATGTTGTGGGGGACCATGTCAAATGCCCAACAGAAGTCCCACATAGACAACATCCATAGTTTTTCCCTTGTCTACTGATGTGGTCACTCCATCATAGAAGGACAGTAGATTGATCAGGCAGGACATGCCCTTCTTGAAGCCATGCTGGCTGTCTCATATCCCCTCCCTGCCCTCCATGTGCCTAGAACTTCTAGGAGGATCTGTTCCATGATCTTCCCAGGCACAGAGGTGAGACTGATGGATGGGTAGTTCCCAGGGTCCTTCTTGCTACCTTTTTTAAAAATGGGTACAATATTTCCCTTTTTCCAGTCTCCGGGGACGTCACCTGACTGCCAGGTCTTTTCAGATACCATGGAGAGTGGCTTGGCATCTACATCAGCCAGTTCCTTCAGGACTCTGGGATGCATCTCATCAGGTCCCATAGACTTATTTATGTTCAGATTCCTCAGGTGGTCTCAAACCCGATCTTCTCTTACAGTGGGAGAGACTTTGCTCCGCTAGTCCCCACCTTGCAGTCCATCCCCTTGAGAGGTGTGGGAAGAGAGATTGCCAGCTAAGACTGAGGCATAGAAGTCATCCAGCACCTCAGCCTTCTCCTTATCCATTATGATAATGTCTGACTGTCTTCGTCATCAAGGGGGGTACGCTTTCTTTGACGTTCCTTTTCTGGCTGACATCCCTGTAGAAGCCGCCCTTATTATTCTTTGCATCCCTTGCCAAGTTCAGCTGCAGCTGCGCCTTCCTGGGGCCTTCCTGACCCCATCCCTACACAACCAGGCAGCATCCCTGTACTCTTCCCAGGATACCTGTCCCTGCTTCCACTGCCTGTGCATTTCTTTCTTGCCCTTCACTTTGCCCATTAGGTCTCCACTCAGCCATGGTGGTCTCTTGCCTTCCCTTCCTGACTTCTTTCTGATGCTATTAAATAAAACAGTTGGATATTACAAATAGTTAACTAAAACATACAACTTTACTTTTCTACTTCCCTTTCTCTGTTTTCATACTAATCCCTCCAGCAAATAATTTAAACAGTTACATAAACCTTGAAAAATGCCTGGAGAATTTACAAAGCTGTCTAGCTTAATATGCCAGACACCAACATCCATTAGTGTGCCAAAGACACCTTTTGCCTGTCTTCACCAACCTCAAACTACACTTGAAGTTTCCTAAATTGTCAGCCTACACTGTTTCCTCTGTTCCTTGAATACCAGCTCTCACTCCATAAATCATCAGTGACTGCTCAGGTTTCTGGAAAAGTATACGAAGTAGGTACTGTAATCCCATTAACTTCATCTTATGAGAAAAGCTGTACAGACAGCTGCAGAAAGGCAACAACAACAACAACAATCTGTCCAAAAATGCTGAGCAGCTGCTTTCAACAAAGCGGTCAATTCTCTAGTAGAGTGTTGATTTCTACCAAATGTTGGGAAAATGCCAAATTATCTAGTCTGCAATTCAACAGCTGAATAAAGCTCTGAATGGAGCAGAATGGGACAGAATACACCTCTTGGAGATGCTTCAGGTTCTCTTTGGAGATAGATGGGCAACACATCTACTTTACACATTTAAATTTGAGGGCTTCTTTTTTTTGCAAACACTATTACTATTTATACATATCATGATAATGCCTAATGGTCTCAATTATGAATCATTATGCAACATGCTATATGACACATAATATGAACAAGAACTGCACTTTTCCATTGCTTGTGAACAGGCTAACACCTGAATCTAAGGGTAATTCCGCAGCAAATTTTAGAAATCAAGAAATTGAGCCTGCAACAAGTTTTATGAGTTTCAATTGCAAACTCAACTAACTTCAGTTAAAAAAGGAAAAAAAAGAACTGTTTTATAATTAAATAAGTTTAAAAAAAATCGCATCTGCAATCACACAGAAATGCTGCTAATATCACCATTGCTATTAACAAACAGGAATTTTTACTACATAAGGAAAGAAACACAAGGCAAAAAAATAAAATGAAAACCTTTTGATACTCCCACCACAACTCTAATAAGAAGTTCTGAAAAAACGTTTCTTTGTACATTCCAGCAGGCTTCTATAGCAAGTTCTGCTCATCACAAGGTTTTAGGCAGATTAAAAAAGCATATGCCAGACTCTTCTTACACATCCCCCTTCCAGTAAGGTAGAAAGTTACTTACCACAAATAAGGCTCCTCCACTGGCATTGCACACTGCTGTTCTATGTAAATATCGGATTTGTCTTATCTACAAAGGAAATAAAGTAGATAGTATTAATAGTTAATAATTTCCATACTGCTAGAGACTGCTTTCAGAACCAGCTTGACTTCTACTCTAATTGTAAGCCATTAATTCCACTGACATCAATTTAATTAGATAAATTAAGTCAAGAAGATAATATTAAGGGCTCTCCCATACTATTAGGGGAGCAATTCTCTTAACTCACCTTGACTATTGCAGACAACATAGAAGTTAAAGGATTTAACTTCAGATAATACTCTGCTGCAGCTTAATCTAAATGCCTTAAATAGTAATTCTCATCAAACATTTCATGCAGAATTTTACAACATTACTTTGTATCACATCCTTTAAAAAGTTTGCAGAAACTACCATTATTGATGTTCTTCTCTAGTAGGCATTTACATGCTTCTTCAGCTTTCCTCTAACTGAACAGTGAGATCAGGCGTAAGAGAACAACGTTAAGACCCTGAAATATCAACAGAACCCAAGAGCCACATGCAAGTTGTGTTCAGCCATTCTCTGTAGTCTCTGTCTGGATCAGCCATGCAGAAACATACCAAGATCATGCTACATTATGGCCAGTATTACTAAAATAATTTGATACTACCTTGTCATAAGCAAACATTCTACAAAAAATAATTTTATACCAATTTTATATTAATTTGTACATTGAACTCTAGACCAATTTTGAGACTCTTAAAGTAAGAGAAGTATAGCATATTAAAAACCCCAAATCCCCCCTTAACCACTTAATGTCTGTTACTGTATAAAGTTTGTGGGAATTCAAGTGGATTAGCATCGAACTAGCAAAAATACAGGCATGAGGTCAGATCTGAAATCCAAGCCTAAGTACCAGGGAACTACAGCCCCTGCTCTTCCGTAAGAGCAACCTAGTCAGCTCAATCTTTTCAGCAGCAGATCATGTAGTTTCACCTGCAGTGTAGTTTCACATGATGGCTGTAGTCTCTCCCTGTCATATGATTAGTCCTTCCAGGAAGCACTGGATTTACTAGGCACTTGTGTGTATTATATAGTATGCATCCATTTCCTCTTTGCTCTCCACTTCTGGCTCATCTGCAGCAGCCAGAAAAGCAATTCATCTCCTGCCATTCTGTGTCAGAGGCCAAAATGAACTCTGGGATACATGGATAACAATATGGACTACAGGTCCTTCCCAAGCACCACCTTTTCCAGGAGACTCTCAGTCTATTGTCTTTATCAACCGACACGAAGCACATCAAATGGACTGCTCTGGCACGCCAATTTGAGTGCTCTCAGTGCACCAGAGAACATGTAAAATTCAGACAAAAGACTAAAAAGTTTAAGTAGTGCATGCAAATGCAATGTAAATTCTGCAGACAATACTGAAAAAAGCATATAAATAAGGATTTGATGCTCTGGTATAAATCCTACCAAATGCTAAGTAAATATAGTGTATATGCAGTTTTGGCTCTGAAGGGATGACCACAACGTTATAATCTTCAGGTTTCTAATTGTAAGAGGCAGTCTCCTACCAAAAGATGCACTTCAGATGAAAACCCTTTATTCTATCCAAAGACACTGCATCGTTTCCAAGAACCAAAGACTGTACATTTCAGACTTTAAGAAGAAATAGGACGAGACCCTATTTTCTGCTCTAGCCTAAAGAATTTCTATTAGTGCGAAGAGTTGACTCAGGACTGAAAAAAAAAAACTAAGGGGCTTCCTTCCAATGGTTAGTCTTACACACATGGACAAGTCAGAAACTTTATTTCCACTTTGGGAAGCTTCCCAATAAACCTATTATAAGCCCCAAGCAGCTACTGCTGGAGCCTTTTTCACCTGATGCAGGCAGCGCAACTCTAGAGCCGCTCAGGTAACGCCGGCAGGCCCCGGGGCCCCGTGGACAACGGAGAGACCCGCCA
>NW_010541008.1:0-8661 GCF_000687285.1 Phaethon lepturus
AAGGCTCTGGGGACACCTTCTTGCAGCCTTTCAGGACTTAAGGAGACTTTAGAAAGAAAGGTGTGGACATATTTTTTAGCAGGGCCTGTAGTGATAGGACAAGGGGTAATGGTTTTAAACTAAAAGAGTGTAGATCAAACTAGGTATAAGGAAGAAATTTTACACTGAGTGTGGTGAAGCACTGGCACAAGTTGCCCAGAGAGGTGGTAGATACCCAGTCCCTGGAATCCTTCAAGGTCAAATTGGACGGGGCTCTGAGCAACCTGATGTAGTTGAAGATGTCCCTGCTTATTGCAGGGGGGTTGGACTAGATGACCTTTAAAGGTCCCTTCCAAGTCAAACTATTCTATGATTCAAAGAAGTTGGGAGAAGACACCATGGATAGCTGATCCCAGCTGACCAAAGGGGTATTCCAGACCATATCATGTCATGCTCAGCAATAAAACTGTGGAAGAAGAAGGAAGGGGGGGACATTCGGAGTGATGCCATTTGTCTTCCCAAGTCATCATTATGCATGATGGAGCTCTGCTTTCCTGGAGATGGCTGAACACCTGCCTGCCCATAGGAAGGAGTGAGTTAATTCCTTTATTTTCCTTTGCTTGCACGTGCAGATTTTGCTTTACCTGTCAAACTGTCTTTGTCTCAACCCATGAGTTTTCTCACATTTACACTTCCGATTTTCTCCCCTATCCCACCAGGGCGGAGTGAGCGAGTGGCTCAGCTGGCTGCCAGGGTCAGCAGGGATCCTGGTAAGAGCATTTGGGGATTGTTTAAGATTTATTGAAAGACGTTTAGGGGAGAAACCAAGGGTGGAGAAAGCAAGGGATCAACGTGGTTTGGGGAGGACCAAGTGTGGGAAATAGAGGAATAAGAGGATAGAAGAGGTGGTGATATGTAAACATGCTGCTGCTCAGCACACTTGTCAGGCCATGCCTGGTCACCACAGTCTGTCCTGTCTTCTCACTAAAATCCATTTCTAAGCAATTTCCTGGGTGACGGACTGTCTATTCTGCGTGCACGTGTAGGCGTGGGTGTCTGAGTGCCAGCAGCTGGAGCAGGGACCACACATCACAGGGGCCCATCCATCCATGGTCCCAGCAACTGGCACGAGTGCAGGTGTGCGTGCAAGTATGTGAGCACTATCAAAAACCATCCTTCACGAGGCGGCAAGCAGGGTGGCATGGGAGCTGGGGGTGCGTGCATCTCTGCATGAGCCCACAGAAGGAGCTGGCTACTGGAGGGATTGGGGGTCCAGGCCAGACTGTGGGGGCTGGGGTTGACCGAGAGACCTGTTTGCATATGTGTGTGTGAGACAACTGGAGACAAGAGGATCCAGGTCATGCTTACTGGGGGATCCACAGCATGCTTTTGTCCGTAGGTTGGGCTGCAGGCACTGGGGGCTTGCGTGCACAGGTGCTAGCGACTGTGGAAACTGAGGATCCAGGACCAGTTAGTGAGGATCTCAGTCAGTTACTGGAGCAACCCGTATTTTGTTTATAGGTATAGATACGTTTCCCACCAACAGACCTTCAACCTGATGAGCCAGAGAAGGGAACAGGACCAGGCCATTGGTGCAGCTTGTGTTTGTGATGCATTTTCTGTCCATCAGTGTGGCCACCTATGTGTATATGTATATGTGTAACATATACCCGTGTCTGTATGTGTGGGACTACATGCTCAGCCTTGCTCCTGGATGGACCTGGGAGTGTGGACCTGTGATGGTTTCACCTCTGTTGCACTACCAGACTACTCTCCATTATAAGTTTTGATATTGTATGAACATAGTTTTCATCTCATTGCAACCAAACAGATTTTATTTTCTTTATAATAATAAAATCTTACCTCAGTTTCAAAATTCTTTGTCTGGGACAGAGTTTGGCTTCTCATTCCAATTCAGAAGAAAAAGAACCCCACATGCGGAATTTTTAATGGAGAAAAATAATTCCTCATTGCTTGTATCTCTGAGAGGCTCTGGCAATTCCAGAAAGGGTAAACAAATTACTAGAAATTTTGTGTTTGTATATGCTTGTTAAGCTATACTTGAAATAAAAAAGAATTACCATAGATTGAACTGCACAAACAATCCCATGGTACAGTTACGAAGTACTGACATCTGTATATGTGGTTATTTCAAAAGGCCCAGGATGACCTGAGGAGAATATCCTCATTTTACCTCAATCAGTTATGCTGCAACTGAAATGTTGTCCTAGTTCCACTGCAATTCAGACTCTGCTCATTAGTCCCAGCAAAAATTTCTCCTCTAACAACAAGACTTGTGTACTATAATAAATGAAGAGCAGACAGCTCTGATATTGTATTTCTGTTGAATGGGGACTGATACACAGTGGAATGTCCAATATCCTCCTGCTGCTGCTGCTGGAGCTGGAGGATCAGGCCACCGTGAACACAAGCAGCAGTTTAGGAAAGAAGTGTCTAACGTGCTATCTGTCTGAAATTGTAGAGCAGAATTTAGATAGGCAGAATTCAGCCACTCAAACTGGTATTAGAGTGGACCAGTAAGAAAAACACAGCCATGTTTTTTTCCAGGGAAGATCTGGAGACAACTAAAAAGCTTTTGTAAAGATTGCTCAAAAAAGTAGAGCTTCACTTCTGCTTGTAGATTTTAGATTTTTCCAAGGACGTTTTAGGTCTGCACAGATTTTAAAATGATTGCAGATGTAAAACACAGTAGTTAAAAATTTTAGTTTCACATTTAATACTGCATCTAGAGCACACCTGAAAGTCACAGTGGGATATCTAAACAGACTGATTCAAGAAGATAATTGTGTGTTACAGAACAGATATCTACCACTTGATAATTGATAAACTCTGTGATATGCTTAAGTTTAACTTGGGAAGCTCAATGTTGACCAAAATTAATTGTCAAATTCAAAAAATTAAAGGTAATTATTAATACAAAATATTACTCTTGCTTAACTCCGTGTCCAAACATGATCTTTTAAAGTAGGTCAGTATTATCTTAACTGATATTTATGGATTGAACATAATAGTAAATATGTCTTTAATACTACTACCTGGGATCTGAGCCAAGGCTTTCAGATACTTATGAGTAAATCTGACATAATGCCTGCACACAGTTTTTGTTGATTTCAGTGCTATGCTGATCATTCCTGACTTCAGTTACTCTTCCAAGAAATTGCCAGAGCTTCAGGATACAGCAATGCCTGTACTGTGATAACCTTACATGAAAGCAAGATACCCCCCACCTCCTCAAAGTTACAAGTATTTCAGATTACTAGAGCTCATATTTGTGAAGCGATATTCCTTACGTTGAGGGGAAGAACATTACAAGGTGGTGTACTTGTACCCAGACTTAGGGTTTGGAACCCGGAGGTAATTTTTTTGGTGTGATGTGTAGTCAGTCATTTAGGTGGGTATCTGGATCATCTCATTCTACATATCAAACTTAAACTCATGAAAAAGAGCTCAAGCTTCCCATTGTTAATCCGCCTTTCAGTAAGTAGTCCCATTAAATTATGTAAACGTAGCCTAGTGCTCTTTTTGGTTGGAATAATTTCATTTAACCTTAAGTGTCTGCTGTCTAGAGGTTTATACATCAATTATTCCCATACACTCCTCTTACAATGGAGAAACCCAGGTAATATTCTGCTTTAGGATGAACTGCCCACTACTCTCCACTGATTGTAACAGAAGCCAGAAGTGACTAGCATGGAGGTGAATGCCTACAGACTGCCCATGGTATTTAAAATATCACAGTTTCCTTGCTTGTACATGATCTTCAGAAGCCAATTACTCTAAACAGTACAGAGCAAGAAAAGGTAATGAAAATCCTTCCAGAAAATTGCTTTCCTTTTTAAAAAACAGTAAGTATCACAACAGTGTGTTGCCATATGTCTGTCTTCTTTCAGGAGAGGGTCTTTCACACCTCATGTCTCTTATGACAATCTTTTAGGGCACCAGCAGTGAAAGAGAGATTGTAGGTGAACAAAACAATGTGGAGGGCAAGAGAAGCAGACACTGTTTTTCCTGTTAGTGTAAAATATTCCGAAGAGAAGTTACTAAACAAATGTAATTTTCCTCACTAGCCTCATTAAAGTCAGCCAGGTACCACCTAGATTAGGAAGGTCTAGGGAACAGGTTATCATCTGCATCAAACATGTGCTTCCTAGAAACAGATATCTCTGTACCACGTAGAATACCTGTTATATCTCAAAATAGCTGAACGTAAGGCTTAGTAAAAAGTATCTAAATAGCTGATATAGACAATTTCCATAGTTAGGAGGTTTTGCTGTGCTCCAGTGTTTTGAATAAAAGAAAACATTTGACCTGTGCACGCAAAGGGGGTTGTTACCTATAAAGAGGTACTAAATGCTAATGTTACCTATAAAGAGGTACTAAATGCTAATTCTCGTTTGAGGTGGGGCTTTTCTTGGTTCTTACTTGGCCCTGTAGAGCCTGAACCTCTGGTTACCTATAAAGAGGTACTAAATGGGAGATCTCGTTTGAGGTGGGGCTTTTCTTGGTTCTTACTTGGCCCTGTAGAGCCTGAACCTCTGCTACTGTCCGCACCCCCAGGTCCTTCCTCCTCCCCTCTCAGGAGAATTTCCTGAGACACAGCTCGCTGGTCCCTCTCTTCTAAACAAGAAGCATCAAATCTATCCAAGCTTCTTCACCTTTACACTGGAGCTCACACTGTGCCCGCCGGCCAGAGCTCGCTCTCCGACTCCTGCGCTGACCATCACTCTCTTCCTAATGCCCCCAGTGCAGCTTGAGCTGCTGGAGGGGAAGGATCCTGCAAACCAGTTTCACAGCTGAAATAGTTAATGAACATCTTGAAAAGACAACAGTGTTTCTTTATGGTCCTCTGCACCAAAACCAGAATAAATACACAGTGAATTGTGAACACCCTCCAGGATTATATAGGTCACTTCGCACTGTACATAAGTAATGATGTGGGGAGGGAGAAAGAAATAAAAAGAGGCACAGAAAGAAGGCAATTACTTTTTCACATTTCCCCTGCTGATTGCCCCTTCCCGTCCCCAGCAGGTGCTGTGGGTACAGGCCTGCTCAGCTCATGTTTCTCACTTGGCAGCCTTGTGGCTTCAGAGCCGGTGGGTCAGCCATCAGGCAGAAAGCACTGTTCCCCACTTATACCACCCGCTTTCCCAGCGTAGTTAGGCATATGTTGCATAGTACCTTCCTCTGTGATTGCCTTTCAGTACTCAAGAGGCAGCAAGCCAGGTTGTTTGCACAAAGATGATCTTTTTTTGCAGCGGTCTGAAGAGCAATCACCTTCCACCCCACCCCATTGCCCGGGGACAGGAGGGAGCTCCAGGAAGAGGTCTTGCCTGTGTTAGTGCCCAGTTCCCTTAGATCAGTTACCCTGGCTTAGTGCACAGAAGCAGGAGGTAGCTTCAACCATCATTCTGTATTTCCTCCTGCCTCCCTGTCTCAGAGCAAGCCAGCCATACGTACCCTGCAACAGAATTCAGGCAGCCAAGAGCATTCAGAGACCTGAACAGTCAGCATCACTCATCACACCCCTCTGCTCACTCATCCTCTAGGAATCTCTAATGTACATCTCTCCGTGCACCATCACTCACACTGAATTGGGTCCCTAATTAAGAGACAGTCTCAGTGGTTGCTAATGAAAAATGATGGAACAGGTTACCAATAACAGGTAACACATGATAACACTCGTTAGCTCCCTGAATATCTTGATGTACGTTGAGGAGACTAGGGTCCTCCTTTCAGGTTTCTCCAGGCCTAGCCTGGACACACTGCCGTCAGGCTGCTTGGGCTGGAGAAAGGCAAATGCCACACGGGAAAACATGCAGAGCAGACACAGTCAGAGTGATGACTTTGTCATTTGGGTGCCAGGGCACAGAGGCCATGTAGGTCACTGGCTGCTATTTTGTGGCTTTGCAGCCACACAGCTACTTCAATTTTTCTCTTTTTAATAAATATATTTATTTACTTAATAACTATACATTTAGCCTTCTCAAGAAAATGCAGTAATTTCTAGAAAGTCTTTGGGCATAGCAACTGTATATGTTTCCTTTAAAAGACTTTTGCTTCACATAGAGTGAAACTGAGCTCCTGTACAGTCTGAACTTCATGTTCAACCCACTATGCATCTGTATATTGTAAAGAGTGGTAAATTATTTTCCATCATCAGTGGAACATGAAGGGCGTTGCTTTATTAAGCAATCTGTTCTTCATTCTGAAAGCTGTAGCTTAATAGCACAAGCAAGCGTAGCATATATGACTAACGGTGGTGAAAGCAGTAGTTGGAATCAGATTGACCCTGTGTTTAGTTTTAACCAGATTTAACAAAGACAGATAGTTTGAGCTTGCTTTGTGGGGAAAAATATAAAAGGATGACAGTGACTGGAGTGTTAAACAGAACGTCTTCCCCTGTTCCTGAAAAAAACAAAAGCGAGTTCTGTTAAAAATCCCTTGTTTGTCCTCAGTAATGTAATGTTTTGTGGGAGAGATGCAGGAGAACAGAATGGAGATAAAAGTCTCCTGGGAAGGATCAGGCTGAGATCCACAGACTCAGAGAATGAGAAACAGAAAGAAGATGCAGTATCAGAGTATGGACTTTAAAGTTATGGGTGTAAGATGAGATCCCAAATGAGCTAGTACCCACTTATCAATAATAACTCTTCTCTCACCTGTTTTAGAAGAAGCAAAGAGCTGCCAGTATTTAACGACAGGCCTTGAGCTACAGAGGGTTTTCTGTTTTTTCAAGGTACTATTTAGGGCCGTGCAAAGCCCACATGCAGATCTGTGTGACTTAATACCAGAAACACAGCCTGGCTGATGCATTAAAGCTAACAAAGAAAAGCATCTTGTCCTATTGGTGCAGCCAGCTGCTTCATCTTCAGGCCAGGTTTCATCTGTAGAGAAAAATATTCAGTCATGTCTCAAGCATTAAAAAGTCTAGTGAGTAATACAAGGAGTGGTCTTCAATTCAGTGGGCAAAGATGTTAAATTAAAAGATTAAGATAGCTGCAAAACAAAAGGCTGTAGCAAATCAGTTTACTACCAGGAAAATTACTCTTTAGTAGTGAGCAAGTGTGCATTTAGCTAGCCCTCAATTAAGATTGTATAAATACAAAAGGCATAATGCAACACTTGACAGGAACAATATAGGCAACTCTAGATTTCAATAATAAAATTCTCCATATTGCCAAGTATAACATTTCCAATTGTATTAATTCCAATTATCCCCACACATTTAATAATTAACTGGTTATCAGCCAATTTTTTTCAAGAGGTTTGTATATGTTTGTATGATAATTTATATGTGATAAAGCACTGGTGTGGCAAACTTTGCCAGAGACTTTATCTAGACTAGCTAGATAATGACTATTTATGACTATCTAGATGTTATCTACTTTCATGTCTGTTCAAGGGAGATAATACTGATGTTTTTTAAGAAAAAACTCTTATTGCAATACAAGATGGACAAGTTCATGCAGCAGTTTGAGTAGACAGAAAAAACACATATTACGGCTGTATTTATGGCAAGAAATACTTTCTTAAAATCTTAAATCTGTTCCTAACACAAACATATAGTTTCCAGCTTACCTTCAGGTAAGACTCCTAACTACTTGTTAGGTAATTTTGCCATTTGATGCGATTAATACTTCAAAGTTTTAGCTTAAATTGAACCTGTTATAGCTGTAATAGCTGCTAAGAGATGAAGTGTGCCTCTGGATGTTGGGTGATTCAGCAGTGCAATGCATTGACTATGGGACTGTGGGGTCTGTGACATGAGCAGCACATACAAGGAAGCATTATAAGTATTCTGCTGCACTGAGACAATTCTGGGAGGTCTCTGTGGGATGACATCAGCTGTTAAGGTGGTGATTTGGCCTTGGCTAATCACCTGATGCCCACCAAGCTGCTCTATCATTCCCCCTCAGCCAGACAGGGGAGACCAAATATGATGAAAGGCTCATGGGTGGAGATAAGGACAGGGAGAGATCACTCAGCAATTACTCTCATGGGCAAAACAGACTCAGCTTGGGGAAATTAATTTAGTTTATAACTAATCAAATCGAAGTAGGATAATAAGAAGTAAGAACAAATCTTAAAACACATTCCCCCACCCCTCCCTTCTTCCTGGGCTCAACTTTACTCCTGACTTCTCTACCTCCTTCTCACAACCAGCACAGTGGGACAGGGAATGGAGGTTGTGGTCAGTTCATTATGCCTTGTCTCTGCTTCTCCTTCCTCCTCACACTCGTAGAACCATCATAGAATCATAGAATAGTTTTGGTTGGAAGGGATCTTTAAAGGTCATCTTGTCAAACACCCTGCAATGACCACAGACATCTTCAACTAGATCAGGTTGCTCAGAGCCCTGTCCAAGCTGACCTTGAAGGATTCCAGGGGTGAGGCATCTACCACCTCTATGGGCAACCTGTGCCCGTGTTTAACTACCCTCAGAGTGAAAAATTTCTTCCTTATATCTAGTCTGAATCTACTCTCTTTAGTTTAAAACCATTGACCCTTGTCTTATCGCTACAGGCCCTGCTAAAATGTCTGTCCCCATCTTTCTTTCTAAAGTCCCCTTTAAGCACTGAAAGGCTGCAAGAAGGTCTCCCCAGAGCCTTCTCTTCTCCAGGCTGAACAACCCCAACTCTCTCAGCCTGTCCTCACAGGAGA
>NW_010541008.1:9270-9753 GCF_000687285.1 Phaethon lepturus
TCCCTCAGGCATGTCAACTGCACCACTCAGCTTGGTGTTGTCTGCAAACTTGCTGAGGGTGCACTTGATCCCACTGTCTATGTCATTGATTGAGATACTAAAAAGTAATGGTACTCTCGCCATGCTTGATCATAGGGTCCCACCCACAGGCTGCAATCTTTCACAGACTGCTCCAGCATGGGTCCTTTCCATGGGCTACAGTCCTTCAGGAATAGACTGCTCCAGCATGGGTTCTCCGTGGGGTCACAAGTCCTGCCAGCAAATACGCTGCACAGGGTCCCGGGTCCTGCTATGAGTCTGCTCCAACATGGGCTCTCCACTGGGTCACAGTCTCCTTCAGGTGCATCTACCTGCTTTGGCGTGGGGTCCTTTATGGGCTGCAGGTGGATATTTGCTCCACTGTGGACCTTGTGGGCTGCAGAGGCCAACCTGCATCTCCATGGTCTTCACCATGGGCTGCGGGGGAGCCTCTGCTCTGGCCCC
>NW_010541008.1:10001-10242 GCF_000687285.1 Phaethon lepturus
CGCCCTGCTACCCCAAACCTTGTGACACAAGCCCAGTTCATCCACAATGCCATAACAAAGTTTGTTTCTGTCTTCTTCTATTCCTGTAATAAAGCTAGAAACATCTCCCTCTCTGGTCAGCTTATTCCACGTGCAAAAAGATTTTTCTGTGCCGTCGGAAGTTTCATTATCCAACAGCATGTAACAAAATAACAGTTCCTAAGTTAAGACTTGCTTTTCAAATTTCCAGTTTCATAGCCTG
>NW_010541009.1:0-17185 GCF_000687285.1 Phaethon lepturus
ACACGCGGGGCCGACTATCGGCCTAGGTTAGCGACTGCAGAGCCGGTCGTGTTGCAGCTGAAAAGGTACTGGGTTCCTCTGAGGATGTGGCTTAATGTGGTTCCTCCAAACCAGGGTGGTCGAAATAGAACGGAGAGTTGCAAAAGGCGTCGTTGCAACTGTGAGCTCCCTACCTGCCCAGGCGGTGGGGATGGGCGGCGAAATGCTCTTGGAAGGTGTTGTGTTTGGTCATAGCCACACTGGTTACAGGGCAGAAGGAACAAAAGCCCAGACACACATCTATGTGCGGTTACTCAAAATGAGCTGCAAGAGCATTATGGCACCTCGTGCATGAAAGTTTTCTTAAGGCTTCCTCGGAAGCATCAGGTATTACCTACTGCCTCAGGCAGGAAAGTGCTCCCAACAGATGCAATCACAGGCTTGGTCTTTCACAGCAGCACCTGGTTTCCCCCCACCCCATCTGCCAGAGATAATGTATGCCTTTACACTTTTTTTTATTGGAAAGGTGTGAGCATATCTGGATTTGATTTCTTTCTCTTTCGCATGCACACTGTTTACCTTCCCTTGAGAATACGCTTTGATCCAACATGGTAACTGATACTTTGAAACAAATGTGGCCCCCACCTCTCTCTTCCCCTTAGTGTAACTTCATTCTGTTACGAGAGCTGAGCTCAGCTGAAAACAAGCAGCTCTCACTACCATATACAAAACATTGGCATTGAAATGAGCCTTGGTCTGAAAACAGCTGTTACCCAAGTTTAGCACCCTTCAACTTATTTTCATAATGAAATACTGACTATCAGTATTTTTCAGGCAACTCTTTCCAGACCCTGGTGAGAATCAGAACAATGGAACTCCTTTATCCCTCCACAGCTTCTTGGGCAGCACCAAAAGCCCTGCTTCCCTTAGGATGGCATTTTTAAGCGTGAGTTTATCTGATGCTTTATCTGCTTCTGTGCTCTCGCCACCTGCATTTTACAGTTCTATCTGTGCCTGCTTGATTGTATCAGCATAAAGATACCAATGTCTCCAGGATACAGCTTTACGTGCATTATTAGCATTGCAAATGCTGAGATCACTGATACTGTTGAAGTCACAGGGATTTTTTTAGAATAAGATCATTGTCACACTTCTTGCCTCTGCGAGGCCATAGCCAACACATCATATATTGACACGAAATAAGACACAACAGCAGCAGCCACAGACTTCCTGGCAGAGCTGCACTTCACCTCAAAGGCAGCCAGTAGGCTAGAAAACACAGCATTGACTGGCTGCTTCTCCGCTGAGCGAAATACAGGTGAAGATCACAAACACCAAGGATCAAGCAGGTCAGAAATCTGGACAGCAAGCACTTAGATTGCTAGAGCGCCTGGTTTTTCTTAAAAAATCAAAATACGCATAGATATCAGATATGTAATACAAGCAGCATCTATTTTTCCAGTCAGAACCGGACATTTTGAGCAGGTGTAAGCCAGTAACCTTTCAGGGTACTGTTGTTCTTTCCCGTGTGTAACAGCCTGCACCCATGGCCAGAAATATGCAATTGCTGCCTTCAGGCAACAGAAACCAGACTTCAGTGGAAGATTTGTCCTATTAAAAATTGAAAGAATCTATATACGGTATCATTTCCTGCTTTGGGGTCACCCATTGTAGCTTTCCATGCCTTATGCTCATGCTGCAGGCTTCTGTTAACATGATTTCTCCCTGCTTCTATAAAACTTTGTAAGAATTTGGTATTTTAGCGCTCTGTCAGATTTTGTTGAAAGTTGTTGCCAATTTCATAAGTTAACGGTGATGAAGCATATGCTCTGCCCTGTTTCTAAATGAAATCAGACTACTGAAATCAGATCTACTGACTACTTGCCTTGTAACTGTATTAGCAAACAGCATATTCCATAGTTGTTTACAAAATGCACCTGCATTTTGTCCAAATTACTAATCTTAGCTTTCTCTTAACTCTGTATGAAAAAGCCTTGCTAAGAAGTCAGCCTTCTGCTTTTCAGTGATCTTAAAGTGCTTACCATCCTTGTCAGAACTCCTCGCACAAACTATTTTATACAAGTGACGTGCACGCTGTATATTGTGTGTTGTCAAAGATCCATAGCAGTTTAATGTGTCAGCAGAAAACACAATCACAGCAAAATTGCCTTGAATCTCCTCAAAAAGCTTTAGAAGTCTTCAATCTTGGGTGACCGTTGGAAGACAAGGACTTCAATACAGGAAACTTTCAGATACTGTGAATAATCTGTTCTGCCTATACCTTGCATTTGGTTTGCCTTTGCTGAATTTGAACTTCATGTAATGTACAGGAGCATTTTTAGTGTAAAGTTTAATACTTGCTTATTTTTTTCTATGGCAAACTCTGAAATGCTGTTAAACAGGATCAGCTGGGAAGAGGTCCTCACCATGGTCCACAGGAACTATCTTGACTACAGGAAATGCAAGTTCACGCATTCCACACACTGTTTCATGCCAGAAATCACATATTGCTATAAAAAAACCCCAAAAAACAGAACTTCTGTGTTAACCTGGCAACATATTTACTCTCAGGATGAATACTGACACACCCAATACTTACTGCAGCTGGAAGTGTTTATTGCAGCACATTTACAATGTGTAAACATTCAGACAGAACATGTTTAGTGTCCTCCACCTTTGTGCACAGCATTATACGTTGTCACACACAACTACAGGAATGTTGCTCACAGATGCAAGTTATCTAAAATACGCTTCCCTTTGGTTTTCTATTCTGCTCCCAGAATGAATAGACTACAGAAAATAAGGCAGCCATTAAATTGTATCACAATCAACAAATTATATAAACTAAGTTGTCAAAACTGAACTTTTACAAGATGTAATGTTTCAGACAAGCCACGAAAACTCTGACAGTACCAGGTTATTAGGTTGGTAAAACATCCAGTTTCTAAAGCGTGGGGAGATGTGCCTCTCAGAGACATATCTTCTGTGTATTCAACTTAGTTTAGACGTCAGGTTTACAGACTTGTGTACCAGAGGAGGATTTCAAATTAAAAAAATAGATACTTTGAAAGTGCTTTTGTCTGACTTTTCCTTTAAAAACATAAGGTCAGCAAACTGCGAAGCTGAAGACTGTAACTGATCCTACTCAGCGCTGGATATAGGAGAACATCTACATTTCTCCATGCAGCTCACCCCTCAAACTTCAGTTCTGGCCTCTCTGAGACTGCCACTTACGTCAAGTGGTGCTTATGTTTATAGAAATATTTAGTTTATGCTCTCAGCCATATTTGAATAGCTTGCTTGTGCATCAATTCACTGTAATGTCTCCAGAAACAAATTACACCAAATTTCACAGTTTTAGTTTATTTTTACTATGAGTGCAGATAAACAAAAAATGCTGAGGGCTCTAGAGTGAGCTTTTGTTCATTCAGTGATGGGTCATCCATAGCTAGGTAATGCCTGCAGTACTGAGGGCTAGGTTGGTGTTCAAAGTTGTGGCTGTCCAGCACTATTTCTACTTATAGTTGAAAGTTACTGCATAGTCTAGTCTACTCGTATAATCTATCCAAGTCTCTGAACACAGACAGCTCTTTAATGCCCTTTGCATTCTAGCACAATTTAACTGAGGAAACAAATAGAACAAAGCTAATAAAAAAAAAACAAAACAAAAAACAAACCAAAACCCCTGAACTAGCAGTGAGTGCCTAATCAGAAAGACTCTTAAGTTTATCATAGGCTTCTGCCACAGGCTTACACTGTTTTTTGAGAAAAGCAAATTCAGGCATTGGGTAAAAGGTTTTCCACCAGCTCCACTGTCCAGTTCTTGCTGTGTGTGCTGCTTTAATGCCTCCATGGTATACTCCCACAATCCATTAAATATGTTCACTACAACCTGTAGAGGAGAGGGAGAAAAAGTTGTCAGGTACATGCATCAAAAGAATAGTTTGATTCTACAAGGAGCCTTAAAAATGCATCTGAACTATTTAATCAGTGATACACACCAATAAGAAACTGCTGTGAACCACCATAAAACATTCTGAACATGTGAAAGAATTAAGAGAAGCCTTGTGTATCCTGTGGGATCGTAGAACTATTCAAGGAGCGGAAGCCACAGAACTAATAGCACAACATCCCGCTCGAGATACTTACTTATTCCTACAGATAATGTGTTTCAAAGTAAAACCAGAAGGCCACAGTACAGAGCTAATGGAGCAATGTCCAGTATTTACAGGCAACTGCAAAGTCAGCCATAGTCTAGCTTCTAGAGAAACAAACACACTATTTCCACATTAAAAAACATTTTGTAACACTAACATGCATGGTATGAGGCATGCGTGTGGATCAAGACATTTGGCACCAGGATAAAATTATTAGAGAGCAGGTAATCCGTTTAGGAAACAAGGCTCTGAAACAAGGCACTTATATTGCTACAACTCCATTTGAGTCCAGGGTGCTGCTGGCTGCCCAATACTCCTGAAGAACAAGTTGCTCGAGAATAACCAAGTTTTCCTTTGCAAATGCTCTTCTGGAGTCCTGATCCCCGCCTCGCAGTTGGTGGGAAAAGTATTACATGCCCAGCCTGTCCCGCCTCATGTTGGGTTTCTTGCCTGGTTAAATTGAGAGGTGTGTACAGAAGAGGAAATATTAACATGTCTGTGCCCTTTACCCAGGAGCAAGATGCCCTGCTCTGCTTCATCCCACGGTTTTATCTGCCGTAAGGCACTCGGTCAGAACAGTGGCGCTCAGCTCTGGACTGGCTCACTGCAGGCTCTGTTGTCTCTGTTCCAAAATATGTCCCCACCTCCTCCCCCTCATAAACATATTCTATCTGGCATATCGCAATATAGCACACCAGAAAAGCCCGATACCAAGGAGCTGCAAAGGCCTTTGATGTTTTTAATCAAGCTGCACATATTTTAAGGCTCTCCCACCAAGGGACCCTTCAGCAAGCAAGACACAGAGTTGCTGCCAGCCAGGTTAAATATAAACCACGTATCCTGCAGTCAGTGTTCCTGAAGAAACAAAACTTCACATAACTGAAGCATTAAGCTCTCCACAGTGAAAGTTAGGCAATGCTTTTGCATGTGCTGCAATAGTATCTTAAACTGCACGCTGTCTTAAAACCTTGGCAAGCTGATTTTCTCCCTAAGTTTCAGTCCTGCTACCATTTAAGTTAGGACACCTTACTGCACAAGGTATCATTAAAAAGTGGATAAGACAACAGTGAATGAGTTCTGCAAGTCCAGCCTATTGCAGTGAGTACAGCAAACGTTCATGCTTGCACATTATACAGATGGGTTCCCAGGTTACTGTATATATTATTTAACTTTCTATACTATTTTTTATATGTTAAGTGATTCTTAATTTCAAAGTTCCCTCACATCTCCTAAGGAGTTTGTTGGCTGCAGACATTTTGCTGAAGTGCTCCATTCTAGAGCATTACAAATAGTTTGGGATTTCTGTGGGTTTTTTTTCCCCCTCTCCCCCCAAAAATTTAAGTACTCTTCATAAACATTATATCAGGGACATTTTATGGTGCGTTGCTTTTGCATATACCTTAATATATTATTTTAATATAGTTACATACCATTATAACAACAGAAGAGAGATGCAGAACTCTCCTCCTCTAACCTGTACCTGCCAGAGTTTGGTAAGTCTTTGCACTGCGATATAAATCTCTGAAGTTCTGTCTCCGGAAAGCCATCTTCCTGGTAGTGCTAAAAATTGATATTTAGTTAAACCTTTAACAAGGCTAAAACATACAATTACACAACTGCCCCCCAGACCACTTCAGACATTGCTCAAGTCTGAAATTAGAAGATTCACGGAACCAAATATGAAATTACTGCTTTTTAATAGATATTTAGCTTCCATTGCACTGGAAATCAGATAGGCTCGTAAGAAAACTGAAGTAGGGAGGGATTAAACACCTCTCATCATCACTCTACACCCTCAAAAGTAGCCATTGTATTTTTTCTTTAAATGGACCTGCACTGCAAGTCAAAATATTGAGGGAGATGACAGTCTTGATAGCACCAATCTTGCATTTTTATCCAAACAAAGAGTAAGAGTCCATGCTTACCTTGACAGTTTCATACGTATCTGTAATGAGTGCAATGAAGAGACTCAGCACCATATAGATGAACAGACTGATGAAGGAGTAGAGGTAGATCCTACTGAATAACCAAACCAAGTAACTTTTCTGCTGCATCTTTGCAAAGGTGGCAAACATGTCATCTCCATTGATCAATGAAAAAAGGCATTCGGACACCATGTTCAGAGAGCGAAACTGGAGGGGAGGAAGAAGACAAGGACATCCATCGCTGCTTTATTTGGATCCAAAGACTGTACAGAACGTGAAGAAGATACACAGCTGATGACTGGCTGCCTCAGACCTCTTGGTACTCCCAGGGTATGACAAGGTGCAAACAATAAAACATTAGGGGAATGAGAAAAGTTTGCCACCTCTTGTACACATACACACTCAATTCAGATAAGCCAATTTCACTTTTAAAAGGCATAAGGATAAAGTTGCCAAAGCTTTAGTCTGACACTGGTGTTCTGCAAGATGAAAATTATTTCTCAAAATACCAGCATGTGACTGGGAGTCACGGTGAGCTTCCACTTCTGACTCAGAGCTTTCATAACTCGAGGAAAGTCTGATTGAGTCATGGAAGTCAGACTCCTCCAACAGAGCAGCATCATGTTGAAGATGCACTATTTTTACACTAAGGGACGCCTTGACATGGAAACTTAGAAGACAACAGTAGTAATCTCTCATTTGTTTGGAAACCATTCTGTTATTCAAGTTGTCTTTTTTTATGCTAAGTGTATTACCTTCACATGGTATGGTCCCAGTACAATCCATCCACAGAAACAATAGCCCAGGTAGATCATAGCAGCACAACAGCAGAACCTCATTACGTTGGGTAACGCTGCTCGCAGTGTTAGGATGAGAAGCTGCACAAAGCAATGCAAGCAGTTAGAATTCAGCCAGGCATTTCTTCCAGTCCTCTTATAGCAACAAACAGAATAAATACCAACAGCACGAAGATCCCAGGAGATCCTTACATTATACTTCTGAAAGAAACCCAGGTAGCGAATGACTCCAAGCCACACAAGCATAGTGGATGTTCCTAGGAGTATGCTACAGACATCATAACTTGTCAGACTCTAAAAAAAAAGAAGAAAAAAAAAAAAGAAAGAAAAAAAATCAAGTATTATAATCACTGACAGGTTCTAAATTGTGACTCTCATTACTACGAAGATCTGTTAAGAAACATTGCTTTCCCTGGCAATCTCTCCCATTAAAAATTAGTCTGATGCAATATGCATTAGAGAGCAGAAGTCCCACCAAAGAGCAAGGGCACTTTCAAGTGTAAGACATTTCACATGCCTTTACATACAGCTGTTTGTAAAAGAGATGCTGACAAGACAAGCTTCATTTGCAAGGCCAAGAGTGCAGCTGCACTGCAGGTGCAGAGACACCCGCTCTGTACCTGGCTCACTAAGACCTGCAGAGTGGCACTGATGGACATTTTTATGCTGCTTCCAGACCTGTGGCAACCGCTTCTGGAATCTGCATCGCCAGATTCCCCAGAGCGGCTTGGGAATCTCTCCACTGCATCCCCACGGACAGTGCAGACATGACTTTAGAAGCGCAGAGGAAAGAAGGTTCTTCCAGTACGTTGGCAAAGCAGGTTTTAAAAAATACTGTGACATGTCAGCAGAGCTCAGATAAATACTATGGAGGATCTCGTTAGGTAGCTGGGAACTGTGAGGTGTAGAAAGTTGTCAAGGAGAAGACTAATTAGCTTTTAATTAATTCTAATCAGAACTTCATTTATGTTTTATTGGCACTTCACTGTTTGTTCCACCTGTACATACTGGCCTGTTTTCATCCAAGTTAGCATATACCCTGTTCCCTGAACTGCAGCTCTACTCTGAAATGGATCATGACAGCTTACTTGAATAAGAAGCTTTCACTATTTTCTGTTTTTGTTCCTCGAAGAGTTGGCTGATCTTTTGTATTAGCATAATTCATTTACAGTTTGGCAAAAACCCAAATGAAGTGAAATGTACCTGTAGAGAAGAGTTTTAGTAAAATACTCCCTTAGAAAAGAAACATATATAAATAGATGTATTTATATATGTAAGATACTGGAATCCCAAATGCAAGATCTTACTCCAATCTTGTTCTCATCTTTGCTTCTCCTGAAGCAGGATGGAGTTATCTCTTATCTTAGCCAACTTCCTCAGAGCTGCTTTCTACTGCTAAGAACTGAGTTTATAGTTTCTAAGGTAAGATAGGGCAATTTGTACAGGGCATTTATGATAGTCAAGCTGTCACCAGATGGATTTCAGACCCATCCCTTCATCTCTACTGTCCAAAGTCTGTTGTGTTGCAATGTCACACTTCAAAGGCTGCTACAGATTTGATGAACAACAACATTATTTGAAAATTAGAGTACTTCAGGATAGCATATTGTGATGATTTTTGTTCCCTGATGCTGGCTGCACATAGTATGTTTTTGAAAGATTTTTTTTTTTTCTGTATCAAGTTTATTTTAGAAATTGAAGGCCTAGAACCTGACTGTGGCTGACTATTACGTACATGCTAGAAACCAGAAGCTGGAGAAGCAGAAAAGTAATGTTTAAGGAGACAGTCTCTGTGCTAGTTAAAACACTTGTTAAATGGGGAACAGAAAGTTAAATGCTAAATTTTAAAAAATCCATCAAATTAGCAAATATAAGCAGTCCTAAATGGGGAAGAGAGGAAGTCAACAGTCTTAAACTTTCAGAGACAAAGATCATTTTATTCCTTGGAGTCACAAAGGAGCAAATATAATTAGAACTATAATATCTAATGATATTTGGAGGTTTTAAATCTCGCAACTGGAAACAACATATCTCAGTTATAATTCCAGAGGAGAAGATAGAGTATTCAAATTTCATGCCACTCAGAATCAAGTATAGCCAGCCTAAAGTCCTCCAAGAGTTTTAAACCTAGCTCGGACAGAAACAACCAGTTTTGCTTCCACCTGACAGTGTAAAAAGCTTACCTTGGCTTGTATCTCCATCTTTAGAGTTGATCCAACTATAGTTAAGACATCGCTAACCATAATCAGGATGTACCATCCGTTGACAAATTCCATTTGATCACTGAAAGATACTTCTTTCTTATAATAATATAGGAAAAAACTTACAAATTCCTAGGAGAAAGGAAAAAAGAAAAAAATAAATCAGACTTACACAAGAGAAGAAGACTTCCCAAGGAAAGCGTTATACCCACCCTTTGGAGACGAATTCCTTTAACAACAGATCGTGTGCAAAGGACCAATGAGGCCAGACAAGTCAATATAACAAAAGCATCGAAGATCATCATGTAATGAGTGTTTTTCTGTACTGCAAGAACAAAAATATACATATTTATAACCAGATGCATTTCATCTTGTTGACCGTCTTAAGTATTGAAGTGAGAATCAAGTTTTGATGTTAACTATGTTTATACAACTGAGTTAAGAAAAATCTTAGCATTTTTCCCACAAAAGTTTATCTGACATATTGTCATGAGAGGCACAAGTGCATCTGCACTACAGATACCACTTCCGTTAATTTAGGAAGGTTGATACCATATCAAAAATATACCAGAGCGTGAGTGCCTCTTACAGCCCTGCAGAATTAGAGGTGAGAGTTGTCCATTTTACAAGCATTGGAATGGCCTTTGGAGAACTTGTCAAAAAAAAAAAAAAAGAAAGAAATCCTAGGAACTTTACGGTATGTATCTTCTCTTCCAGACCAGTATTTGACTATCAGGTTTTCTGTCCTAGAGCAATGCAGATAATTTGCACTGCTGCTTGGCTAGCCAAGACCAACATTGACCTAGACATAAGTTCTCTTATGTCACTAAAATTCACACTCTTGATCAACTAAGGACAAATTTTGCACCAAATCTACCACTAGACCTCTTTTTGTTTTTTATACCTATCATACAGCTGAAACTAGATTAGACAGTACAACGATTAGATTTTTAATGCTAGAAGAGTAATTGTCTGAGAAAAAAATTGAAACAAATTAATGCTAAATTTGCAAGAAGGTGCAGCAATTCTCCAAAATGGGATACTGAGTTCTAATTGACTTCACAAACTGCACTACTCAGAAAAATCCCACCTACTTCTTGCTTATACCACAGTCACTAATACATGTACTGTTCCCATTTACGTTGGTTTTGCAGTATAGTCCAGACCAGCAACAACTTACTATTGTCCAATTGCAATCTTTACCTTTGTATCTTTCCTTGTCTTTCAGAAAATAATACAGGGTACTCCAGGAGATGATTTTGAAAACTGTTACAGAGGCAATCGACCCAGATATCAAATGTGGATTACTATAGAAGCCTGGTCTCAAAACCTTCTCGTAGTGCTGCACTAGCAATCTGTTAGAGGTAGCATGCCATCTGGTGTGCATTTGTAACACAGCAGCCAGCAAAGCTAGTTGATAAAGGAGTGTTTAGTGGAACATGCGTTTGCATAGGTGGTGTGTTTTGTAAATCTGGATCTTTAAAAAAAAACTCTTCTCTTTTTTCACTACCAGCCCTTCGTTTCCTAACGTAGGCATAGCGAAGGGGAAAACGGCAATGTAGGAGAATGAACCCAATCCATCCTGTAGCTTACTTCAGAAAAAAAAAAGCGGAATTTAGAGTCCTGGAAAGCTTCTGACTTTCAAATAGATTATTTTCTCTAATCAAATAAAGATCTCAGACAATCTTTTGACCAGACACAATAGCTGCCAACAAAGGGTGTTGTGAGTTACTCTTGTTGAGTAACTATTTAAGGTATTTAACCATACCGTGCATCTCAGTTATACCCACATACACACCAAACATTTAAGCAGTAGTAAGAAGTGCTTCCAGCCATTCCACTCTAGCAAGCCTTAGCAACAGTGCTTCCTTATCTTTCCTGCTGCTAAGTTCTGAAATAAGAGTGAATCAGTTTCAACTTTCCATGACTCTCATGTGTCCTTCTGTTGCCTGGTACTAGGAGAATGGTTCACAGCGCTGTCTTAAGCAATGAGCAGTGTAAGTTCACTAGCTAAAGCTAGAAGGAAGCACAGTGAGGTGTGGAAGAATTTTGGTTTGACAGTATCGATGGTGCAAGGTTTGAGAACCGCTAAGGAAAGTAATGGTCCCCAGAATTTCAGATCAAAGGCTGAACAATTCTTTAGAAAATCAGCATTTAGAGTACACCCACTACAGAATGTATGTCAACAGTGCCTCATCTTTTAACAAAGTTTAAAAAACATTGTGCTAGTGTGGCAAAAGTTTAGCATGAAAATTTGAACATGTTTATGTCACTTACTTGATCCAGAAACATGCCAGTCTTTACACTCCCTGATTGCTATGTCATTGTCTAGACGTATCTTAATTCTTCCACTATGTGCTTTATTATCAAACACTATCTGTATTAAACAACAACAAAAAAAGTACATGTCTTTTTAAAGTTAAATCTTTACATATGTAGCACACTGTATTGCTAAGCTTGCATAATGATTCAGAATAATTATCCTAGGGGAGAAGTTACAAAACTTGTTTAAGCTTAAGGTAATTCCAGTTTATTCAAATAAATGCTGTCAAAGTGAAAGACAAATCTGGTGAACCATGTATTTGCCACAAATTGCTTGATCAACTAGATAGGAGGTGAAATTCTTTTAAACTACAGCTTCATTCCTCTGTGATATGAAAACAACCTTTCCTAGAAGCACCTGTCTAAAGAGAAGAGGTTTATGCTTTCATTATACTTAAGATGGATTAGAGCACAAAAGGCTGTAAGCTATGCAAGTGCTTCAGGACCACATCACAAGCACTCAAAGCTTAACCTTGCACAGTCATAACTGGCGGTTACTTACAGGGTACACTAAGCCATGCCAGAGTAATCCAGACACCACTAGGGACCAGTCAGTGGTGCCCAACACTCCTCAGAAAACATCTGCACTGCATGGTAAAAAAAAAATCTGCAACATGTGCATGGTAAACCAGCAGGGATGATTTCTTGGTTTGAACAGGAAGGCATGTGTCAGGCTCCCACGTACCGTCAGAGTGAAATCATAACAGTCAGGGAGCTCGTGGTGACGAACAGTCTGGAGGTTGATTGCCTTCAGATTGAACATGAGCTGCACCGTTACTAGTCTGCAACAGAGCTTTGTATTAGCTTTTCACAGGGAAAATGCACGAATACCCCACTACAGGAGGTGCTGATTCCTCCTCACCTGTGGAAATCCAGAGTGAGATTCAAATTGTGCATTCCCACTGTTGTGCTGTCTAACGGCATCATCGGCTCAATGTACAAGCAGTCTGCAATGGATAAGTACTCAAAACAGTATCTCACGCGTTACCACGCTCTTTAACTGTAATCTGCCTTTCCCACTCCCGAGACTTGAAAGAGTTGCTGACTACACCAGGCAAGATAGCACGCTTCAGTGAGGAGCCATTTGGGAAGTTAGCTGACAACTATACTGGCTTCCCTGAACCAGCCAAGTTATTCACCATGAATTCATAGGGAAGGCTCCTGAAATTAGCCCGAACTACTTGTATTAGATGGTCATCAGTGCTAATGGCTCATGACTTGTTTTGTGGCAGCAGACATAAAGAACTGTTACCTTGGAGGTGAGGGCTAGAGGTTAGTTACACAGTAGTTTTCTTGCCAGTTTTGGCTGGTAGTAAGTTCAGTATAGATCATTTGATAGGACTATGCAATACTGGATGTTTACAAGAATTCATTATAACGTAGGGTCCCTCCTCCCAAAGAACTGATACAATAGATTAGGTTCATTACCAGTCACAATCTCTGGGTCGATATCAAAGGTGTCATTTCCAGGACAGATGGTTCCTCGCTTGTAGAACTGCTGACACACAGCCAGAGCTGTCTCTTCTGCTCCCCTCTTATAAGCATGGTTTCCCACAGAAATGTTGGGCAGCTGTAAGTACTACAGTTCAGAACAAACAGACAAACTAACTTAGATGGTGCCCAAACTGTTAATGTCTGGAAAAAAAAACACCCAGAAGTGTTTGGATCTGTGCCATAACCTGTCTTTTTTGTTTAAAAGGTCACCTAAAGAACTCTGAAACCTACACCATGCTACAGCTGAGTCCTCAAATGCTTTAAGGTATTTGACAAAACCAGTAAGTGCAGCATTTGGATCTAAATACCTTTTTGCTTTTTAATTTTTTTTCCCCTTCCTCTTTACAATCCCTTTGTAATTTTCAAAACACTCTGGCTCAAATCCAAGGCCTGCATTTAGTGTAGAATTAGTATATTGATTAGCTTTAAGGACGTCACCACAAGTACAATGCTCTGGCAACGACAGAAAACCTGAACAAGTCAAGATTCTAGTCTGAAGTAACTGGCACAGAAGTTCAATTTCAGATACCATCAGGGAAGGTGGAAGAAGAAAAGCTACCCAGGTAAAGAGCATATGTATTGTATGCATTGCAGCGACAATCCTTACCTGGTTTATTGCAAAGAATATCTGGTCATAGACATCTGTCTGTGTGTATACAGCATAGGTATCATCCATTCTGTCCATGTATCCTTTCAAGAAGAGATGTTTGAATGCAACAGTGTTCTCTTCTTTGAAGGCAACCACCATTTGATTGCTCAATCCAAAAACCACCAGCTGAAAAAGACATTCATATTTTCTGCTCAAAGGCAAAGTTGGCTTCTGGATTAACATGTGAATCCTGCCCTATGAACAGCCATTCTTTCACCACGCTGGTAGGCATGGCACTTATGTGCAGGCTACTCCATTTCACAGCTGGTCAAAAGAAAGTTTGACTTTAGCAAACAATGAGTTTCAAGAATGTTCCTTTAACATGTTTACCAGCATCTTGGCCAAGGACTCACATTTTTACAAAGAAAAGGTTACCATCTCAAATTCAAGCTACCCATATATTGTTACGCGTGCTTTGTTAGTTCAGCCTGACATCAATATGACTTGCCTTGGGGAGTATCAGTGTACCTCAGCCAAAAAGACAGGACAGGACTTAACCAGACCCCACTTTGAAGTCCTTACCCCAGTGCACAGAAGGCAAATTGAGGACAACTCAGAAAGACAAGCGTTCCTCCCTCAGATTTGGGAGAAAGGTGCTTTGTGAGTAACTGATCAAAACTGTGCTTCTAACAGGGTAACTTCTGAAGCTGTTAAAAAAAATATTGCAATTGTTCATAAAAAGTTAGCGTAAAACCCTGCTAGCTACTATCCAGGCTGGAAAAGGTTTCTAGAAGAATGGGATGTATTGTTTGTGGGAGCTCGCAATTCTCTTCAGTGATTACTGTTACAAATCTAGTGTTGGGAGTATTGTAAAGAAACTCAACAGAGATAAGTCTGAATGAGTAGTCTACAGATTAGTTTTATGGCCACGATGCAAACTGGATATGTAGGTTTTGATAAGGATAACTCAGTTACAGAGATACTAAAATGCTCTGAGGGCTAGCTCAGTGTGCTAGGCACACAGGAATATACCGGCAAATCAACAGGTCTAAGATTGAATTACCAGCTGGCAATTTTTCCCTGAAAAGGCTAAATCAGCATTATTTTCTTTCTTCTTTAGGTTCTTCTACCATCAAATTTTACTTTTAATTGCAAAAGGGGACAGATGACAATCACAGGATGATGATACATTTCAAATTAAAGCAGTAAGCAAGGGACACAAACATACTGCCAGATGTATAGCCAAAGAGTTATTATTCCTGCAGTTTGTCCCATCATCCATGCAACTGCAGAAAACATTCTTCTCCATACTTGTATTGTCATAGCACTGACACCACCATAAATGTAAATCACATGTGGGCAACTCTGAAAGATCATCATCTGAGGCATTAGAAAGATTTTATGAAAGACTTCTTCCCCCTTAACCACAGAACCTTGAGACAAACAGTTGCGTTTTAGACAGCAGATAAATGTGTTGTAGGAAATCTATGGTGCAAGGCTGGGTGAGAAAAAGAGCGGGGCAAAATTTCAGTTTTTTTCAATACAAGAGTCTGTATAACATATGAAAAGCATAAGCAAAAATCATGAAAAAGCTGCCAATTTCAGTTCGTATCACTGTGATATTGAAACACAAGCAACTGTTCCTTCCCTTGAACAAAAACAGTCAGTGATGAAGGTATTGGGGGAAACAGATGCGTAAGGATGCCACCCTTGGTGGGGGGAGAAAGGGAGGAAACAAAAACAAGTGAAGTAAAAAGTAAAGTAGAGCCCTTAAACATGGTTCCTTTCATCTCTGCTCTTAGGAAAGCTATCTTTCAGTCAATTGTTTTAGGAGATAATTATGCCATCTGAGATCTAAGCTACACATATGCAACTATGATAGTTTTGCAGTCTATCTTCTCCCTGTCTCTGTACCACACCAACAATAGCATTTGTTGCCTGCTTAGCCCCTGGTTCCCTAGTTACTCACCTGAATAGTAACCATCGCTATTTTGAGTAGTTGAATCCCAAGTTTCCAAGGTTTCCTGCCCCGGGCCCAGAATTTCTCACATGGGTTCATGAAGAAGAATTTTAACTTCCTTCTAAGCTGGTCTTCCAAAAGCCCCTCCTGTGATGCTGATGGGTGTCGTGTGTAGCTGCAGAGATTTTCATCACTGTGAGTGCTGCAGCTGCTCACAGCCACTTCAGGATTTTCCATTTCTGAAATGAAACGAAGTCCATGTCAGTTGGAAAACATGCAAGCATGAATACAGTGGCATGAGGTCAGTCTGCACTGACAACCTGGACTCCAAAGATGTTTATCTTCTGTGAAAGGCACTTGCATATTACACTGAATTTAAGACCTTCCTCATAATATTACACATGTTCTGCAGAACCAAAAGAAAAGTTTGGGCAAGCTGTTAAATTTGCAGCTAGGTTGTCAGGTCATTTATTTAACAGTAAAATTTCTATCCCTTTGGAATTATAGAGTCATATGCTGAAAATGTCTTCCTCTCTCACTTGCCAACAACATCACATATGCAAGACGTCCTGACTCATTTCCTTCAGTGTCCAGAGGAGTACCAAAAGCCTCTCATGAGCGTTCACTCTTCTGGAAAACTTATCTACTCCTGTAGTTAGCATTTTCCCCTGCTGTCCGCCTGCTGTCCAGTCCTTGAAAGAAATAGAATTTTCAAGGCAGCATTTTTCTTACATTAGTATTAGCATCATTCGCTCTTGGAAATGGAGACCCATCATGTCAACTTGCAATTCAGATAAATTACCTGAGTGCATTAACTTGTAATTTAGCAAGATTATCTCTATTTCTTCAGCCATAAAAGACTGAATGCAAACCAATGGTGATCATGAACCAGACAAAAAGACCCAAAGGTAATTGTATTCAAGCATCGTGATTAGCCGAAGAGGCTCACATTTTAGATGCGTATGAGGGGAAAGATTAGAAGAGAACCTCATAAACACAGTTTGAGACGCTAGTCTTTATAGTATTCAATACGTTTAGATGTTAATCTGTAACTAATTTCACTGATTCTCAAACATTTTATAAATGCTTTATAAACTCCTTCGGAGGTAGCCAGGAATATTTACTTTAGGTAAAAGATTGTTGACCTTATGAACAGAGGAGACAGCCTAGGTTGTAAGTAAGTTTAAAGATGTGCCATATTAGACAAATTATTTTTAATTTGCATATGAAAAGTTTCTTCTATAACTTAAAAAAATCATCATCAAGATTAATTTTTTAAAATGCATCGATCACATCCACTCTCCTCAAGCAGCCATTGCACACACCAGGACACAAGTCTGTTTTTAGATACAATTCAAGACCTTCAATTTCCCCAGCTGTCAGAGGGCAAGAAAAGTTTTGAATCAGCAGTTTAACGCTAAATAGGTCCATAAATAGGCTTAAAAAAAGATTCAGTTCCTGTTTTATCAGGTCTCCATCGTGCTGTGAGATTACAGTATGCCGCCGTTTCCACTCACCTTTCTTACGGCTGATCAACCAGTTCTAAGTTAAGCCCTGCTCTGATACGGCAATACTCCTGTCAATGTATGTGCTTGATTTAAAAAAAAAAACAAACCCAAAACTTCTTGACCTCACGGCATCGGCTTGAGAAGATGCTCCAGAACACGTAACACACAGGAACTGTTTTCTCGTTAACCTGCGCACAGGCAGCCCGGGCTCCGCGTACGGGCCGCACAGCGGGGCTGGCCGCAGGCCCAGGCC
>NW_010541010.1:0-1817 GCF_000687285.1 Phaethon lepturus
CAGCTTCGTCGCCCTTCTCTGGACACGCTCAGTTTCAACACTGAAATTGTTGAATTTGTTGAAAGTTGTTGAAAAACACCTGTGTTGATAATTCTAATTTAAAACAGATGACTAATGCATCTAGTTTTATGAAGATCTGATAATTACATATTAAGACTTACTGAAGAATGAAGCTCATTTTTATAATTATAACTCTGAGGATGGGTAGTGGGGCCTCCTTCTTGGATTCTTCACAATAGCTTAATTCCATGGTTTCCATTTGGAAACATATATATCAACAGCTTTTTGGTCTGAACTTCCTACTCAAAATTGTGTTTGCTTGAATGATGTCAAAAAAGTCCTCCTTTGTGGTTAACAGAACACTAATATGAATTACTTTTTATCCATGTTATCTACTTAATAAATCTATCCTTTTGTGGTTTTTTTTTTGTTTGAGTGTTTTCTCTAATTGTTTCATTTTTTTATGTAAGTTTGCCTTAGCTCATCTGTTACCATTTCCCAGATGAAATGCTAATTAACCTTCCCCTAATAATCCCTTTAGAAAATTCCCATTGTGGGTGCTCCTGGATGGTAGTCTGGTTTATTATTCAACTCAATATAACTTTTTAATTTCATCCTTAATTTCATTCACTACCAAGGGATACTTCAAATTAAAATTATTAAACTGCCTGTCAATTAAGAGGAATGTTTGAATAATTTGTCTTGTGCTCAAACCGATAGGTACATGCTCTGATTAGATGATTGTTCTTCATGCTAGACCAATACACTATGTTGAAACAGCTCATTTGTATGTCAACACACTTTGAAATCTTGGCCATTATGGGTACATGCCCTAGTAAGTACAGTGGTATCCAGGCTTCAATTTAACTACAGGGACACAGACTTCCATGCTGTTGACACGTGCAGCTGACACTGCTTCCATCGAACAATCATATCCATACTGGAAACTGGCAAGTACAACTGATATAAGTAGAATCATAGAACCATTAAGGTGGGAAAAGACCTCTAAGATCAAGTCCATCTGTCAACCCAACACCACCATGCCCACTAAACAATACTCTGAAGCACCATGTCCATATGTTCTTGAACAACTCCAATGAAGATGACTCCACCCCCTCCCTGGGCAGCCTCTGTTCCAATGCCTGACCACCCTCTCAGTGAAGAAATTTTTTCTAATATCCAATCTAAACCTCCCCTGGTGCAACTTGAGGCCATTTCCTCTCGTCCTATCACTAGTTACTTGGGAGAAGAGACCAACACTCACGCCACCACAACCCCCTGTCAGGTAGTTGTAGAGAGCGATGAGGTCTCCCCTCAGCCTTCTCTTCTCCAGACTAAACAACTCCAGTTCCCTCAGCTGCTCCTCATAAGACTTGTGCTCCAGATCCCTCACCAGCTTCGTTGCCCTTCTCTGGACACATTCCAACATCTCAATGTCCTTCTCGTAGTGAGGGGCCCAAAACTGAACACAGGATTCAAGGTGTGGCCTCACCAGTGCTGAGTACAGAAGCACAATCACTTCCCTACTCCTGCTGGTCACACTGTTTCTGATACAGCCCAGGACGTTGTTGGCCTTCTTGGACACCTGGACACACTGTCGGCTCATATTCAGCCGGCTGTTAACCAGCACCCTAGGTCCTTCTCCAGCTGGCAGTTTTCCAGGCATAGGGTTCTTGTGGCCCACTGCAGGACCCGGCTCTTGGTCTTGTTAAACCTCACACAGTTGACCTCAGCCTGTCCAGATCCCTCTGCAGAGCCCTCCTACCCTCCAGCAGATCAACACTCCCACCCAACTTGGTGTCATCTGCAAACTTACT
>NW_010541010.1:2526-25307 GCF_000687285.1 Phaethon lepturus
TAGAAGGAGATCAGGTTGGTCAAGGAGGACCTGTCTTTCATGAACCCATGCTGGCTGAGCCTGATCCCTTGGTTGTCCTGCACATGCCTTGTGAGCACCCTGAAGATGAACCACTCCATAATTGGTCAAGCATTGGAACAGTTGCTCAAGGAGATGGTGGAGTCACCATCAATGGAAGTGTTCAAAAAACGTGTGGACATGGCACTTCAGGACATGGTTTAGTGGGCATGGTGGTGTTGAGTGGATGGTTGGACTTGATGATCTTCAAGGTCTTTTCCAACCTTAATGATTCTGTGATTCTATGATCCGCTCTGGTACCCCTTCTTGTAGAGGGATGTCACATTGACAAGCCTCCAGTCGCCTGGGACCTCCCCTGCTAACCAGGACTGCTGATAAATTATGGAGGATGGCTTGGCAAGCTCCTCCACCAGCTTCCTCAGTGCTCTTGGGTGGATCCCATCTGGCCCCATAGAGTGTCCAAGTGCCTTACCAGGTCATTAAAAACTTCCTCCTGGATTATGGGGAGGTTTATTCTGCTCTCCTTCTATGTCCTCCAGCCCAGGGGGCTGAATACCCTGTGGATACCTGGTCTGGCTATTATGGAGGATGGCTTGGCAAGCTCCTCCACCAGCTTCCTCAGTGCTCTTGGGTGGATCCCATCTGGCCCCATAGAGTGTCCAAGTGCCTTACCAGGTCATTAAAAACTTCCTCCTGGATTATGGGGAGGTTTATTCTGCTCTCCTTCTATGTCCTCCAGCCCAGGGGGCTGAATACCCTGTGGATACCTGGTCTGGCTATTAAAGAATGAGGCAAAGGTGGCATTAAGTACCTCAGCATTTTCCTCATCCTTGGTATAAGTGCTAAGAGATTATTTGCTTCAGCTGATAAATACAACTTGTCTCAGGCCTGTTTCCACTCACTGTTTCAATTGCAGGTTACTATCTCTTAGCTGAAAGTTAATGCCTGGGAAATAATACGGGTTGCAGTGCAATCAAAATCACTCTGCGGAAACAACTACTGCAAAGAGCTTTAACTTAAACTCTCTTTTTGCTGTTGTCATATTCAAAACTATAGCTGTACACAGTACTTTAGGAGTTGACTTGTAAAACACATCCAGAGACTTGTATTGTAAAGGTAGATAAACATCTTGGTCCTCCAGTGTCAGACAGTAGAGAAATATACAAAAAGCAATCAACTGCTATCTTTATGTGTGTCAGCACTCAGGTTCAAACATTGAAGACAGGGAAGAGTATACTTACTCTGCATTGGTCTTGTCATAAAGACAAACGAAGTGAAATTCCAACTTCCTGCAATATATGTTGAAAAAGGTTGGGAATTTGTTGACAGAAGTTGCTTTAAAATATTTTTTATTGTCATAGCCACCCTTACTAATATCCTCTGAGCGGGGAAACATTTCTTTGTTCACATGGTGATGTAGTTTCCTCTGCGTCACAGAGGAATTTAAGGTGAGCTAACCACAAGGACAGAACCTGTGACTTAACATTTAAAATGCATCTCTCAATGATGATAAGAAGGCGTAAGCAATTTCTAGTCTTAAGCTTCTATTTTAGGGCATACTTGCACATTCTGTACACAATACTCTCACACCAATGGAGGTCTCTTCCAAGATCCAGTCTGTCTGGTTCCTGCACCACAGACAGGATACCACTTCTGATCCTCTGTTGTGCCCAGGTGGACCCCACAGGCAATGGTTCTACTGCAGGCTTGACTTTTCCACAGTGTCCGGCCTCTGTGTACAGCTATTGCCCACAAAGACTTTACTGTTCTCACTATTTATTGTTTGCTAACTTATATGGTTTCCCTAAGCTAGTGATGGCTTATATCACACAGGCTGGTTGCTTTGACTCACATGCACACAGCAGCAGGCCTTGTCCCTTGAGTGTCTCAGACACCACAATCTCTCCAGCAACTGGTGAGGACTCCCCGGTGTCTTCAATAACTGATTCCTCCCATGGCATCATCCTCAGAGACACCCCACCCTACCCTTCTCTGGCTCCCAGGTCACTTCACTTACTTTCCAGGTAGTCTGGTTTGTCCTTCACTAGCACTCACACGCTCCCTTGCACATCCTTTCTTGCTCCAGTTGCTGACACCACTGACACATTGCTCTGATCCCTGCTCTGACTCCAGTTTTTGGCACTTAGACTCCCATACACACACGTGTACACAAGAGAGTCCCTCACCCAGGAAAATAGTTAAAAATGAAGCTTAATAAGAAGATAGGATGGCCTGCACTGAGCAGGTGCAGAGCGTAACCAGACAAGTGTACCCACCAGTCAATAGTTTACATGTAACTGGCCCTTTTTACATCCTTATCCCTCCATTTTCCCATGCTTCTTCCTCCCCTAATCACCTAGATTCATCCCCTTCCCTTCCTTCGATTCCTCCCCTACATAATCCATAGTAAGCCTTGTGCAATTCTGCAATGTGTCCCATACCCCTAGGTAGCTACCCCCCTGAAACTAGGTGGACTAGAGTTTACTCATCTTGATGGGTGTCACACCTGGACCACAGATCTGAGGACCTCCTGGGATAGTCCTGGGAGGGGCCTGGACTTCCTCTGAGTCGTTAACTTTTGTTGTCACCTGCATTTGTGCCCCTGTGCTTCTCTGGGCTTGTGCAGATGGGTCTTTGATAGGCTAATGGTGCCTGTGATGGGAATGGTAGTAGCCCAGCAGAGTATTATTTGGGGTCCCCTTCCTGCTTGTTTCTCTGTACTCCTTTGTGCGTGTGAAGATGAGCTTTCATCACATAACCAAACATATTTATTTGGGGCAAAGACTGCCCACCCAAACTGAGTGTAAAATTAACCTAATAAAATTATATGTGGAATATAAGTTTCTTTTATAAACATTTTGTGAATAATCAGAAAGCTAGATGTCAGGCAGCTGTTAGCAATAGGTAATCCTATTGACTGTTCCTGTTGGTTTTGCTTTATAAGGCACTGTGTTTCAAAATATCACTATTTATAAAATTTTATTATATATTTACGTATATATCTATATATATACCTCAGAAATTCCAAATCATGTTGTAATTATCTGCCCTTTAAATTTTAGAGTATGTCTTATTATGCGGTATTTAAAATACAAAAGTTGGATAATTTGTCCAGTATCTGGAGGAACACAAAGGGATAATTTAGAATGACAACATAAGCATTTAACATGCCCCTAAACTGCAGGTATTTAGAAAGACAGGCCTCCCAATACAAGTGACAAAATATTCTGCACAGACAACAGAAATAGGTAAGTGTTTTTTCTGAAGGGGAGTGGAAGGAGGCCGATCCTGTCTACTAAAGGTATTAACATGAAACCCACCACAACTAAAAAAATTTACGTGAAACCCTACACAGATTTTTTTGTTTCACTCCATCCATAGAATAATGTTTTAGAGTGGTTAAGTAGGTCCTACTTGTCCATCCTGTTGTGAAACAGACAGTCTATTTTCCAAAGAAGGACTCTTCTCCCTTATGTGCTCAAAGCCAAACCTTTCACTCTGATTCCTTATGTTCTTCCGTTTTCCTTGTGAAGGAATTAATGGAGCAGAAGGACATATTAAAGGAGAATATTACACCTCCTCCTTAAGGACGAATTGAATGAAGATGCTGTACCACTGTTGAATTCTTCTGTAGGTTACATTCTTGCATGACAGGAAGATTTTCCTTAACATCCTTCACAAGACATGTACGGCACATGTCTGATGTGCTCTGCCAGTTCAGAGCTAAAGAATAATAAAAAACTAGGTTTAAAGAAGCAGTACCTGATACATTCAGTCACTCACTTTAAACGCCATCAGCTGCAAAAATAAGTTGCTGAACATCTTTTTGAAAATAATCCTTTCCTTGCCTTGCTTTGCCTTGGAGTTGACAGTTTGCTCAGGAAGAGCCAGGGGAGAGAATGAAGGATTCTGATGAACTGGCAGTATCCCAAGGTCCTCACTGAGATTGATACAGTTTTCACGGTAGGATTTTTTCCTCCTCAAGTCTTAAATCCACCTAGGGGTCTTTTGGTGTGTTTTATATCAGACTGTTTCCTTCTCCTTGGCTCTCAGATAAAATTTGAAAATTGCACAATTTGCCAGCCTCAGTTGAAAAAAAAAGGGCTATTGCTTTCTAGGGATTTTGTTTGAGGGCAGCCAAGGGGTGTCACATCTTTACTCCATACAATATTCTCAGGGCTTCAGCTACAACAGATTGGCAATAGCCACCTGATCTCTAAGGGACTGTTATAAGCTGAAAGCAGCTTAGGCTAAAGCAAGAACAGACAAGTACCAGACACCCTGCCCTAACAGGTCAACAAAGACTGGAGCCCTTTACTAGTAATGTCAAAAATCAGATACACTCACCTATACCGTTGTTTTAAATTTGAATCTTTTAACTGTTCTGTAATAGTCTGAAAGGTGTTCCAGAAGATGCTCTGCAGTTCTGTGTGGTTTCTTTTCCCACTCCCCAGAGCTAATTTATGTGTTTTCTGATACCAGAGTGCCCCCGCTAGCCCTTAGGTATCAGTCTGGTATCAAGCATTTTAATACAAAAATGCAAATTATCCTTCCATTAATAAACTTGCTAGAATACTGAATTTGAGTACATGAGGAGACTTGAACTGAGAAATCCTTGGAGAAACACAGTTGAGTGAACTTTTGGCAAGTCTGACTCAGTTGCTCTGTACTGCTCACCTCCAAACCAATTTTCCCAGTCCATGTGTGCCAAGATCAGTCAGAGAGCAAACCAGTACATGGACAGTACAGATAACCGAGGGCCAAACTTGAATATATGCTTAAACTGGAGTAAAGAGGATAGTTTAGCCCTGGCCTAGTGGGCTCTGAGACTCAGTTTCTCTTTTACTGCATGGCTACCTTAGTCACTGAGCCATCAGATCCTTTGGGACATAAAAGGTTTGTATGGTCCAAATTTGTTTTGATGGAAATTTGGAATTTTTTAATGTTTCTGTTTCCTTGCAAGTATTCTAGATAATGTGTGATCACATTATTAAGGACACCATGAACTTTTCAGCCTAAGTAAATTGCTGATTTTGCCTATACAGGTCTTTTAGACTGGCTTTCAGCAGCAGGGTGAACTTCAGGCAATATACCCAATATGCAGCATATTAATTATACAAACTGAAAAATCCCAGTGTATTTGCAGACCAAAAATACATTCAGAAGGAGTTATAGCTGTGAGTAAAAATATCAATAAATTAAAGGTTGTAAATATTCTAGAATTGTAGCAGTAGTTTGTAAAGCAGGATTTCTAAAAAGCAGAATATTTAGAGTAAAAACAGAAAAAGCAATAGCAATCAGGAAGATGAACACAAATGGAAAATTAATACTGTGTAACACAAAATACTTTTCAGCAGTAACAGCTGGTGACCAAATGAAGATGGCTGGGACTGGGAATTTCCTAACTCTGCCAAAAATAATTATTCCTGATTTTCTCTTTCCTTCTACCCAGCACACTCAGAAAATCACATTCTCCCAGATGAAATCAGTCAACCAGCTAAACAAACCTGGTCTCTTTCTCAGTACAAATCCCCCAAATGAGCAGGCAGCCTCTAACCTTCTGCTCTCCAATTACTGACCTCTTCCCTATTTTCCCTTTTCACCCCTTTTAACAATATCTCCAGTCTCACATACAGCTCAATTCTTTCTGTTGCTTTTGAAAACTGCTAGAAAACTTCCTTGTCTTTTCCCTCTGGGGCTTCTGGAGTTACTCCTGAAGTGCAAGTAGGACACTGCTATATTGCATTCAGCAAACTGGGAGGTAAATCTGCTTTTAGCTGCAAAGAGCACCAAAAAGGCTGCTTCTTAACCTGCGCAGAATATTCCTTTTTTTTGAGTGCAAGAGTCAGAGTTTAGAGTCTACCAGTCTTTCTGTTCCTTCTCTAACTGAATTCTGATACTGAAGAATTGGACATTTTAATTCCTTTTTTCTTAGTTTTTTGTTTTTTGTTTTTTTTTTATTCTGGAGTTTTCTAATAACAAAATCATGCTAATAACAGCTCTGGTGGTAACCTTACCAGTTTTACAGATTTTATTGGCAGAGAAATTAGGAAAACTTTGCAAAACTCTGCTTTTACTACAGAGTGGTTAATGGTAATGCAGATAGAACACACTATAGCTTAACCTCCTCTTAGCTATGCTAGAGACAGTGAAAGATCTTGTCGTATGGCAAAAGTACAGTCATATTCTTCCTCATGATTTTTTCATGGAAGTGGCTGGATTAGGCCTATATCCATTGCTATTTTCCTTCTGTTGTGAGATTGGCATTAAGAAAAACAACACCTCTTTACATCTCTGCCCCTTCTCATGCACTACAGAAATGCAGAGGTGATTCCAGAGGAACTCAAAGAAAGAACCTTCTGCAAGCATCTGGTGGAGAGGATAGTAACGTTAAATGGACCAATAAGCACATTCATTTTATATGTTTTTACTTTGTGTGTTTGAAAAAGATGCCAAATGTGAAATGGAAAAAAATTCCTAATTGTGAAGAAGTATAAAAATCTGAACTAATAAACAGTGCCTAAACATAAGTGTGCGATTAACCTTATTTAAGTCAATAAGTTCCAGCCCTGGAAAAGGCAAAAGTTACTATTTTAAAGAAAGAGGAAGGATGAGGATGAAGACAAAGACTGTACTGCTCATAAACTGTGAAATGAAAGAAGATGTTTGGAAGTTTGACATGACTACTCCAGGTCTCCTCTGTGCTGGATGTGTGCTAGTGCTAACACACTGGTGAAGAACTAGGTTAGCAGAAACTTTCGGCTAAGTAGCAGTGTTTTGGTAAGAGCAGCTGGCAAAATGAGGAATGGCCTGTGGGAGTGGCAAGCAGGCTCACTGAGTGGTACAAAGCCTGGATTGCGGGATGGAGGAGCAGTGGTTACCTGGGTCACTGCCACAAGATTAGCTGTATTCCCACTTAGGGCTGGTTACCCCAGAAAGGTTTGATATTCCTAAATTATCAGCTAGATGCTACTGTATTAAGAGGGAAACAATCTGCTGACCGGGTAATTGTATTATACAAGGAGAAGACACTGAATTATTTATAGTTATTCTTCAGAAATAAAGTATTGTATGTTATGTGGCTTGTTTAGATTAACTGTTTTATTTCAGTGGAAACAATCTGCTTCTGTCTTTAGAATTGTCTTTTTTTTTTCCTATTTTTTTTCAAATATAGTACAGTAGGAAAAGTAAAAGTAGTGTTTCCCTCTGACTAGTCACCATCATCAGGGTTTCTATTTCTCCTGCTGTCTGGTTTCTATTTTCTCTCTGCTGTAAATTTTGTTCAATATTTAAGTCACATTATCATACCTAACAGGCTGAGTAAACAGGCAATGGTTTCAATTTTCAAAATTTGATCAGATAATGTGTTCATCTGGATGGGTGTTTGCTCAAATTAAGTCCTGTGTAAATTAAATTCTGTATTCTACATTAAAAGCGGATATCCTTAAAGCAGACACCCTCTTCTCAGAGGCAGCTATACATTAAGTGAGCAACATTACATCTGTGATTTTCTGTACATGAACCCAAGAATTAAAATTTTACTTGAATTTCCCAATGCAGAAAGGGATGTACATTAGATTAGTTATTTACTTTTACACTCCAGTCTACTTCTTGTCTTTGATCTGCAAAGCTAAAAAGTTGTTATGGTTAGATTCTTGCCCAGCTTATATCTGTTCTTAGTATATGCACAATAAAAATATTAAGAAGAATTCCCAAAAATCTCTTCTGATAGCTCTGAAAATGCCACAACCAGTAGTCAGCACAGTGTGCAGTATTTCTAGGCTGTAAATGCCATAGAGCTCTAAAGGTGATAACTTATTAAGCATCACAGCATTCTGTGAAATAAAGAAATAAACTATTAGACTTCACTTCTAAATATTGAAAATGAGATTAAAGGAGATTAAATGAATGAATGAATGAATTAATTAATTAATGAAAAAACTAAGGTCAAACGGGCAGAATTAGAACTCATTTCTATAGCCTGCTTTCTTCACATTCTCTAATTTATATAAGTTTTATTTCAATTTCAGACTCCTTTATCCTGTGTTTTCAGAAATATTTACTGATACTTACTATTCTCCAATCATTTTTAATTTGCCCTCATGAAAGTTTTCATTTATCTGTTTTTCATTGACTCCTGGGAGTTACCAAAACATGCAAATACACATTTTAAAATTAATATATTTGTCTTACATTTTCCCATGTATGATTTTTCTCAAGGGTTACATTTCTCCACAATTAAAATGCATGCTTCATTGCCTTCCTCACTTTTTAGTGATTAGAAATTCTGCTGAGCATAAACTGTTGCTAAGATATGCTCACATAGCAAAAGCAGCCAAGCTAAACAGAAAGGTGTAGGATATTGGTCAGATCCTCATCAATAGCTCATCTGAAGATAATAATGTTTTTCTCTCTATTGCTAAAGAACATTACTGTCAGTTGTGGTTTGGTAAATTTTACATTCTGGGTGCATACATTCCAGAGAATTTATGCAAAAGAGCAAGTCTAAATGAAGACATTGCTGTATATAAAATATACATGTTTCTTTATTGTTTAATAAATGTTCAGCTTAAGTTATCATCACTTCAGTGGACAGTTATGACTAGCCTTAAATGTCTAGGTAGATTTTGTCAGATACTGCCTACCTGTTAGTTCAGCAGCTTCTGGGCTCATAGCTTACATATTTTGCTTGGGACTTCTGCATTGGGTTGACCTTTTCGCAAGGCAGACTGGTCCACCACACATCTTGCATCTATGAATTTGCTGGATTTGAATGTCACAGAAATACCGTATTATTTCAATAGGATTGAGTCTTTTTAATTTTATTATACTAAACAGACAGGCTCATGTCATCGTTACTGAAAAAATATGTATATTTATTTTGCCAGTGGATACATGTTATGTACACTTTCAGACTTACTTGTGATTTTAATGCTGTTATTCATAGTCTTTGTCTGCTAGTGTGAGTAACACAAGTGCAAGTATTACCATGTACAAAGTGTTGCAGGAGTGGATTTGAAAACAACAATGAATTTAGGTAAGAGGTTTTGTTCATTTGCTTTTTGTTTTTACTGTTAGTGCAGTTAATCAGATTCTATTTTCTGTGAAAAACATTATGTCCATAATCACCCAATATTCTAACATTCTGTGATATGCCATATAATAGTTGTATAAATAAATTGCCATAATAATTGTATAAATTAATTTTATGCTTCCACAAAGTTAAACAATATTTGTATGACAGGAAAGTCTGTTCCAAGAAGGGCTCATTGCCAGAATTACGATGGGAATTAAAAACCTCATCATGCATTGAAAACCGTGTATTTTCTATTAAAATGTGTGTGGCTTTTCAGCTCAAGGCAATTGCCCAACAGAAGGTTTCTGAAGGTTCAAGATCAGTCTGCTACTACAGGTCCACTGACGAGTACCAAGTGAAATATTAGCTGGGATAATAGAGTGTTACTACTAGAAAGGAAGAAAGGTGACGGTGTTAATTTTTTAGTGTGTCATCTGACACCGAGACAAATGGGGATGATGCATTATATGTATGTATGGCATTGAAAAAAAAATCACTGGGATGCTGTGCTTTAAAGATAAAACTAGGAAGGCACTTCGAAAACAAGAAGTTTTCTTGTATAATGTGTTCATGGTGAAAACCAAAAGGAATTAGCCTGTTTTTCTTATTAATCTGGATGATGCTTTTTCACCTCACTCTAATCATGAAATGCTTCAATCGTGAAGCTTTCAATATTCCTAATTCTCATTAGAAGATTTACAGATTTGTTACTTGAAAGTGAAAACCAAATAATTTAAATCAGAATAACAGTTTGAATAGAAATTATGATTATATGGAGTAAGATTCAGACTAAGATGATTAAATCGGTGTGTTCCAATTGTGTCTAAGGAGATTCTTTCAAGGTTAAGATTTGTTCAGTATGACATTCATATATTGTCATTACTATCATGACTGAGACTGTACCTGTTTACATAAGTGGAATCTGAACAACTCAGTCAGAATTCTCTGTGGATTTAAAAATGAATCCTGTGTTCTGGTATTTTCTGTTTCTATTACTGCACAAAATTTCTGCTATGACAGAACAATATCATGCTCAATTTACATGAGTAAAGTCAATAATATCCTAGGCTAAACTGATCTTTTCAATATTCATCTGTTTTAATGGCTAAAGCACACATGTTACACAAAGAAATGTGAGACTATAATAACAAGTTGGGGATTAGGAGACCTAAAATAACAACATGCATTTTGCTGAATACTGTGTTATTAAGCCTTAAACATTTCCCAAAGGTAATATAGTGTTTTAAAAGAGTTTTTAAAGGCATATATAAAATTCCCAGTGATAGAAATTAACTATGAAACTGTGTTTGCATGTACTCACTTGAACAGAAAATTGTAGAGTTCAAAATTATTTGTCACTTTTTAAATCTGCATACCTATCAATGATAGATAAACTATCCTCTATATGTGCATAAATTAAATTTGTTATGCATATTTGAATGATGTACATAGTCTATGTATTTAATCACATTCACCTTTCCAGATATATGCAATAAATTGTACATTTACATGATGGAATGATGCTTGGCTTCTGTGCCAAATTTCCAGTTTCCAATACCAAGCTGTTATTGAATTGTGATTGGTGGAATGGAGCATTGTTGAATTTGTAACACAATATAAAATATTAATTGAATTTGGGAAAAGCTGTTGTGTTTGGAAATGGTATTATCTTTGCCAACCTCATAGCCTTATTTTTCTATCGATATACCTTAGACTGTAGGTGGTCTATCACTACAGATACCATGTTTGCAACCCACATGCCGCTAACAGCCAGAACTAACTCCATGACCTTTTTGATCTTCATAACAGCTGAACTCTCCTGAGAAAACTGAACGTGTTTGAAATACTTCAGTCTAATATAAACCCCAGTATTTTTTCCTGTCCTGACTGGATTTTATATATGTGTGTGTAATTCTTAACTCCTGGAAAAATATATTCAAATGCAAAGAGTTCCTGCAAACTGTTTGTGTGCCCAAGATTTTATGAAACTAATTATATATCTGTAAAGTCATCACTGATATCCTTAAAATATCATGACTGCAGCACTGACACTAGCTTCTGGTTTGGCAGTTGTCTTCCACTAAATACTCAAACAATTTTGTAGGTCTGGACTCCTGTTTCTACTCATGTTTATTACCCAAAGAAAAAAAAAAAAACATCAAAGAGTAATAGAAAGTGAACAAAGCAGATGAACGAACAGGGAAAGTGCTGGATCAGGTACGTGGAAGTTGATAGTTATATCTTTTGGGAAGAAGAGCCTTTTTTGGATTGCAGCACAATAGTCTGGAAAGAGAAAGTCTCAGAAATATATAACGATCAATTTGCAGAAAGTTAAAGAAAATTGTCTGACTTTAACAATGTCTCATTTCACATACCAATGCAAAGTTATTTGCAAACTGTAATTATTGCACTTTGGACCAGGATTCAAAGTATGCAGGAGCAGAGTTCAAATTGATCTCACTATTGTTCTCAAACCCTTCCATAATTTTAGAAGGGATAGAAATATGGATTAGTTTTGGAAATCTACCTTTGGCAAAAAAATAAACAAGTTGAATTTCTTTAAATATATCTCTGTTTACCTATGTATAGAAATACATTTTATGCTGGAACAGGACTCATCATCTGCAAGTTTTATCAGATGGATACATAACTATTGAAAACATATCTTTACTTCAAAAGACTTTGTAGATGAAGGTTGGAAAAGATTACTACCTTTCCAATAGTTACTTATCTCTGAGTGCACTACCATGGGTTGCTGGGGTTTATTTCTTTCCTTTTGAGGGGTGGGGGAGTGTGTTTGTTGACTTCTACCTACCTCATAGTTGCCTTTAAGCCTAGGAAGGCTACTAAATCCATACAAGGTGAGCTTTCATTTTGTCTCTCTCATTTACAGTTGTTCAGATATATACTCTGCTACCTTTTTAATATTCCATTTAACTTTTCTTGGCAAGGACGAAGTTACAGTTGTGTTGCAGGAAACCCTTCGGGGAAAACAAAACCAACAAATCTGATGAAATCATTTAAGTGTTCTGCGGTACAGCAAACACAAAGTAACAAAAGATCCTGTTTCTCATTCACATTAGGACCACCTGTTATCTTACAAAATATAAATGCAGTATTTACTAACTGAAACCATTTTTACTGCCAGGATGGGCAAGACTAGGATACAATGATCTCAGTGTACTCAAGTACTAGAGCTCACATTTCCTGTGTGGTAGTGAACAGTAAGAGCTCTATCAACGTTAATGATGTTCAAATAGATATAAATGACTCTGAAACTGGTGACTGTTACTTCAAAGAAAAACGAATCAAAATCACCTATCTGATGTAGGAATTTAGTAATTCAAACCATTTATGTGATTCTGGAAATATTATCCTACCTTTCTGTCCTTCCTATGAGGCAGAAACAAGCCAAGTGTTTTAAACTTCTGCATAGACAAGACTGAAAACTTCTGATCTGACCTTTCCTTGTGTGAGCTGGACAAATTCTACCTGTGTTATTTGAAAGGAAATGGCATATAGCTATCTTCTGAAGTTGATATATGATTATTAAGTTTGCCTACTCTACTGTAAAATGACCTATATATATGATTGGTTACATTTCTACCAAAAGTTAAATAATTTGATAAATTTTATATGAGGAAAAAAAACCAACAACAAGACACCACAAAACCCAACAAATAAAAACTGAAAATATTTTACAATGTTTACAATGAAATCTTCCATCTACCTTAGTAACCTGCTTGGTTTTAATGTATCTGTGTCTGTAATCTAAACATAAGACTCTGAACATTTCTGAAAATGTTTCAAGGTTATGGGAACCTCCTAGTCGCCTAGTGAATACTGTGAATATGCCAAGGAGCTAAGAACTGCTGTTTTAATAAAAATAAATTAATACAAGAGTGATTGAATAAAGCAAAATCCTGTAATAAAGTTTCAGGAGACTGACTCAATGGTTGCTTAAGTCAATATAAAGAAGTTAGACATGCAGAAAGCTAGGCCAAAATTTGCTGACTCTTCTACTGTTCCATTTCCAATTATGGGAAATCTAATTTTTATATAAAAACTCCATATTTTTTCTAAGCAAGGACAACTACATTACCATATTACTGCTTTTCATGAAAATAATAAAATACCTTCATAAGCATATGACAACCATCATGAAAGGAATGAAAAGGTTGAAATATATTTTATAAGAAAAATAGTGTTGTTACATAGTACTTTGTGTTTATTTTGGAGAGTGAATGGATGTAGATTAAAATATGCTATTTTAATTATGCTCATTACTTAATCAATAGGATCAGAATCTGTTTTAGCTTCAGTGGCAGGTGAGTCCTCACACATATTCACAGTGTTCAAAGGTTATAAATGTCAAAAGTTATAAAAGACAGTTTCGTCAATTCTTTAAATCTAAATTGTTAGATTAATAACAAGTAGCTGTTTCAGGAATATCTGTAACTCTTTCTCACACTTCTACTCTTGTCACAGGCAAGAATCAAGTGACTATACAGTACACTTGTGTTAACTGTAATTGTGAGTAAAACCATTCACACTGAGAAAGAATGACAGCAAAAGATGTAGCCACAAAATATTATAACAATTCATCAAACTGGCTATGCTACTTCTGCTTGATGCTTGATGTTGAATTAGTACAAAGGGATGGAGAGAAAAAGATCATCCTACAAACCTAAGCTACATCCTAAAAACATTAATAAAATGTTCATCTTTTCTGTAAGAAAGAATTCTCTGAGAGCAGAAAAGACTCAGATAACTCTATTGAAGCAAGATGGTCTGGTATTGAGCCAAACTGATCTTCACAGGTCCTACACAAACAGTGGAGTTATGTTATTTAAAGTTTGATTCTTCATGACATTTCTTAATTAATAACATTCATTTCATTATTTTAATTAATTGCACTAAAGCTTTTTGTTGTTTTGTTTACATCTTTGAAGTCCACAAATGGCACAAACTAACATGAGAGATGATGTGTGTTTTTTGTATAAATATCTTTATATGTGGACATCATCTATCTCTATATGTATAAATGTATTATGTGGACATATATTGGCAAATATTTATATATTTTATCTGTATCTGCTTATTTAGCTATAGAATCATAGAACCATGGAATCATAGAATCATAGAATCATAGGATAGTTTGGGTTGGAAGGGACCTTTAAAGGTCATCTAGTCCAAGCCACCTCTCTGGGCAACCTGTTCCAGTTTCTCACCACCCTCATTGTGAAACATTGCTTCCTTAGATCTATTAAAAATCTACCCTCTTTTAGTCTAAAACCATTACCCCTTGTCCTGTTGCAACAGGCCCTGCTAAAAAGTCTGTCCCATCTTTCTTACAAGGCCCTTTGAAGTACTGAAAGACTGCAATAAGGTCTGCCTGGAGCCTTCTCTTCTCCAGGCTCAACAATCCCAACTCTCTCAGCCTGTCCTCATAGGAGAGGTGTTCCATCCCTCAGATCATTTCTGTGCCCCTCCTCTGGACCCACTCCATGTCTTTCCTGCACTGAGGGCTCCAGAGCTGGACGCAGGACTCTGGGTGGGGTCTTACGAGAGTGGAGGAAAGGGGCAGCATCACCTCCCTTGACCTTCTGGCCACACTTCTTTGGATGCAGCCCAGCATACAGTTTGCCTTCTGGGCTGCGAGCACGTGTTGCCAGCTCATGTCCAGATTTCCATCCACCAGTACCTCCAAGTCCTTCTTGGCAGGGCTGTCAATCCCCCCAGCCTGTACTGATACTGGGGGTTGCCCCAAACCAGGTGCAGGACCCTGTATTTGGCCTTGTTCGACCTCATGAGGTTCACGCAGGAACATTCCTCCAGCTTATCCAGGTCCCTCTGGACGGCATCCCATCCCTCAGATGTGTCAACCACACCACTCATCTTGGTGTCATCTGCAAACTGCTGAGGGTTCCTTCACTCCCATTGTGTATGTCGTTGATGAAGATGTTAAAGAGTACTGGTCCCAATATGGACCTTTGAAGGAAACCACTTGTCACCAATCTCCATCTGGACATTGCGTTATTGACCATTACCCTCTGGATGCTACCATCCAACCAATTCCTCATCTACCCAACAGCCCATCCATCAAATCTCTCTCTCTCCAGTTCAGAGGGAAGGATGTTGTGGGGGACCATGTCAAAGACCTTACAGAAGTCCAGATAGATGACGTCGGTAGCTCTTCCCTTGTCCACTGATGTAGTCACTCCACCACAAAGTGGCTGTCTGTCTATCTGTCTATCATGGAATTATTACACAGTAATTATAGCAATGATTTCCTTTTATAATGTAAACCTTTAAAAAAGGGAACATTTCTTCAAGGAATGAAACCTTTCAGAAATTTTGAAACTTTGTTGTAAATGACCTTTCCCAAAGCACAGCTGTTTTTTTTCTTCCCTGCAAATCAGCAATTTTCCTCACTTCAATTTCAAGCATTATAAAAAAACCCAACAAACCAAAGCAAAAAACACTCACACCCAGATCTGGAAATATCACACTATGCTTTTGAAAGTATTTAGCATTTCTAAGCAGAGGTCTTCAAAAATATGACCAATGCTAACAGCAGTGACAATATTACAAGTGTATCTAATTTAATCAGTCTTTCAGCTCTTCAAGATACTGCTTCCTGGATAAATTCAAGATACAGAAAAGTTTTAACTGTTTAGGAAGCTTTACTTGATCTTATATAGCACTGCATATCCCTGTAATTAATGCTAAATTAATGTTTTCAGGAAAAAATATAGAAATCTTGACACTTTATCAGTAGAGAGATGTCTTTTTTGACAGGATTTTCATTATTATACTGAAAAAAAGGAAAGAAAAGAAGAAAGCTTAACATGCTTATCTATATGTATGAGTAGAACTCTATATTGCAAAGATCAGATTTTATCATTGTCTACTAAAGTTACAGTCTGCCTTTGATGTCAATCAATGACTGGATTTTATCATTCCAGACAATAGTTTCAAACATGTGATAAAGATGTTACAGCATTTCATCCATTTTTAGTATGTTTTAAAGGTGATCTGTGTTTCCTAAAAAAACCTATTAATTAACAGTTAACCTATTAGCAACAATAGTGACAATTACTATTCTGTACATCCACTCTCTAAACAAAACCCTAGGTTTAAAGGGAAAGAAAAAGTTTTATTCATTTTCCAGTAGAAATTATGAGGTATTTAATATTTGATTTGTTTCAGTTTATTGACTTTGAGTTGATGCAGAGATGGATATGCTGACAATTTAAGTTTGATATTTATGACATGGTTTAACAAACTAGATTATGTTTATTCAAGTTCTACATATTTCAAGAAAGCTGTGGAAACCAATTCTAGAACTCTTTGAACACCTTTTCATTGACAAAACCAAGGATTTTAAAGATTCATGCACTATGGTTATTAACTGGGTTTATTGACATTACAGGAGAGAGCGGGACAAATTTCAGTTGAAGGCTGCAAATGTTAAAATCCCAATGGTTTCTCTTCATTATTCTTATTCTAGTAGACAGGAACTAGCTGAAGATTGTATACAGTCTGATTCGAGTCTGCACATGATTCTTAAAACTTATCCTCCCTGGGACTTCAGTCGGTGCTCTAATAACAGCAATAAAACATAAATTAAACTTGAGCTTTCTCCTCAGCCTTTGGTATTATTCCATAGTTATTTCTTCAGTGATCTGGCTCCTAACTCGCAATTCCTTCCACTTCAGAGAATCCATCCAGCCTGTTGGTTCCTGGAAATAACAAGATTTACTTGCTTACATAATTGTATTTTTAAAAACTCCAACATAACTTTTATGAGCATATATTCTGATACTGATTCAAGAAACCATCAGATATACAGAAAGTGAGACGTATTTTTAGGTAGACATTCTCATTTTTCCCACTTTACTGCAGAGATTTTCTTATAGTGATCTGTGAGGTTCTGTAATGCTTTAACATTTTTCATTCTTTATTATTTTTGGTTTTTAACTGGAATACATATTTATATTTCCTGTATACATTTGATCCCAGATATACCAGAATTTACTACAAATTACTCTGGGGGAAAAACCAAAAAAAACATGTTCAAAAAAACCCATGATTGCTGTCATCTACTTTTGGCACTGTGGTAAGCTCCTGCTTATCTAGCTTTTGGAGTGGTATGCAGTTACTGAAATATAGGTGCTCATTGCCATTTGAGATTCCTTGGGGGAGAATCTGAGATGTCTATGAGGGACTAGCATGTATCACCTAGGATCTATGGGTGACTATGCCTCTGCAGACCCAGGTAGCGGCCAGCTGGAATACTCTGGATCATCTGAGATAACACTAGATACCCATGTGTAAGCATCTCAGTACCAAAATAGATGCCCATAAGATAGCTGTTTACATCAGAAGCTATCCATTCTTCATTTATAAACAATGAAGAAAAACGGTGCATTTGCATCAGAATGTGCCCACCTCAGATATCCAAAACTAATTCAAAATGTAATCCAGAAAGCGGTAGCCAAGGGTTGTTCATTTTTTGAGGCATCTAAAACTTGCTAGTTGACTTCCTCTTTAACCTAAAAGTCTTCTGTGCAATACATGCAGAGAACTTTCCTCATATGAGAATCTGGAGCCCAGTTCAGTTGTCCACAAAGAGATCTTTAGAAACGACCATGAATAACTCGGAGGTTACATATATAACTGAGGACCTATGGAAGACCCATGTCATTCTGGACTAGCAGCTGGAGGACAGCTAGAGTACCTTATGGCAACCCAAATTGCATGTGGGCATCTGAACTGAGGCTTGAGATGTGCAAGCTAGTCATCGCAGGTCAGGTTTATAGTCAGTGGAGGAAATACTCAGCTTCTCAGCAAAATTCATGTGTTCTCTCTTAGATGTCTTCTTTAAAGTAAGATAAGTCCCTCCCCTGACTAAGAGCTGCTTAGTGGCACCAAAATCTTGTTTATTCTCTGAAGTTAGAAGCCTTAGACCAAGAAAACATGTAGACAAGTATTTCACTTTTAAGCTTATAATGATTTAAATTAAGTTAAACAATTGCTCAAGGACATTTACTGGATCATGAATAGACTGAATGGCTTACAGGATTAAGCCTTCAACAGAAACTAAAAACAGGATTTCATCAAAGACAGGAGGAAAAAAAGAAGACAACAGGAAAGGACAGGAGGGCATTGTCTAATTTCTTTGTCAAATCCAAAAAAAAGATGTGATCCATTTAGTGCTTTGCTAGGATTGACTTTTGGTTTCATCTGACTTGAAATTCAGGCCAATGCTTTTGGGATACTAATGCTTACAGAATCTGATCTAAACATTGAGTAAGGTGACTCTACAGCTGTTAGCCAGGAGAATGTAATTTTGGGGTAAAAACATGTTTCTTTAATGCTGAGAATTTTTTCAAAGATACAAGGTCAAGGGAATGCAATCTGTTCTTGTGTGTCAGAAAATTTTACAGTCATATGAGATTAATTTTTGTTCCACTGGAAATTTATAAAACTTAATTAATGAAAAATATGTGTTCGGGTAGAACAAGGTAAAAATAACAAAAGCAATACTTTGTCTCTTCAGTTACACAGCTGAGTTTACCAGGAGGTTTTTCAGTAGGTTAATTGGTAAAACTGAGAGACATGTTCCCTAATACATAGCACAGACGCTATTAAAGAGTAATTTATACAGTAATTATACCTCCAGCTGTGACATAATCCTACTCTCTCCTACTTATCATACTTAACTGGTATGATTGGCTAACCAAAGTAGTGTCATATACATTCCTATTACAGCTTCCTAATTTAGAGCGTCCATGTGGGCATCAGCCCATAAGAAGGAGAAATAGAGACAACAACACTAGCAACCTGCCACCATCCGAATTCCCTCTCATATCTGGTCTGGCAGTATTTTGAAACTCTGTCAAAATTGAAATGATTAAGTAGCATTATAAATATCTCTTTCTTGAGATATATGTATATATTCTTCCCCTTTAACACACTTCAGTCTGTTGTAAAGTACTTCCATCTTTCTTTGTCATTACTATGAGAAAAATAATGTGGCCATGCACACAAACTTTATAAGCTTCTTTAGGGATTCTTTCAAAATCAAGTTGCTAATCTTTACCTGTAATTGACTTTTATTGAAAGACTTAAAAAGACTTTTACATTTTGTTTGTTTGTTTGTTTGTTTTAACCTGATAAATGATCCTGAAGCAGTTACAACTTCCTGGAAATTAAATACTTTTCTGCAACAATTTCAAGTTGTTGAAATGGAAGAAGATGTAATGGAAGAAAAATATTTTCTTTACAATTCATTTTCTCATGCTATGCAGTCATAAAATGTAGCTTGAATTATTTATTACATTTTATAGTATTGAAAACACAAACAAAAGCAGCAAACTCTCAAAAAGCCTGTTCTCATATGATCCCATAAATCTATAGTATTTCAAAGGGGAAAGGGTGTCCTTTTCATCAAAAAGTATTCCTGTATATGCTTAGGCTGTATTAATTTTCTTCAGTGAAATGTAACTTAAAGAACCCCAAAGTTTATCTTCTCCTCCTACTTCCTCCTATCCTCTCCTCTTCTTTCAAGAATCTAAATGGATCCCTAAAGGTCTAAACAAGGAAAAATCACTGTATAAAATTTAAAGAACAGGATATGGAGATTTCTTTAGAAAAATCCATGGAAAAGTAATCAGTGAATCATAAAGCTTGATATACAAAAATATGGTGGCTCCGTAGGTCCTTCAAGGACATCGTTCAGTGGCATTTATGTACCTGTGGTACATAAATCCTGTACATTGAGGATTTAACTCCAGGAATGCATACAAATTACAAGTCTCAGAAAGTTTAATGAATCAAAACAACAACATTAAATATTTGTTTTTGTCATCAGTTGTAGTCTTTTGATCAAACTGATATTCTTTTTCTCTTTTTTTTTCTGTTCATATGTGAGCTTTGGATTTATTTGTGTGGGTTGCAAAGAAAAGAGCATTTGTTTGCTGTCCTTTTTAAAGGTGATTTACTTTTTTCTTCAAGTGAACTTCAGAACAGAGGAGAAATACAGCAGCACATTTCAAATGGGAAGTGGACTTAATTCTGCCTTTGATTAATTTCTTTCAGAGAAAAGCATTCACCTTTCAAATCTGCCTGGTAGGTCTCAGCACAGAGATGTAGAGCTCTTTCCTAGTGTCATCATCAGATCTGTTTATTTAGATAACACACGATATGGTAAATCAAATCTGCTCTGAGAGTCCAGTTACACTTGACCTTTCTATATATATGTGAGGAGACAGCAATTACTTTTGAAACATCCTATTTGGACTTTATCATTATATTTCCTACACCAATCTCTCTTCGAAGAAGTTACCGGTCTGATTACAGTCTTGTCTTGATTAAGCACTTCTTTATGGTGTTCATTTTAGAAATACTGTTGTGGTTTAACCCCAGCCAGCAACTAAGCACCACACGTCTCACTACCCCACCCCCAGCTGGATGGGGGAGAGACATCAGAAAAAAAAAGTAAAACTCATGGGTTGAGATAAAAGACAGTTTAATAAAACAGAAAAGGAAGGGGATAATAATAGTAATAATAATAATAATGATAAAAGGCTATACAAAACAAGTGATGCACAATACAATTGCTCACCACCCACTGACTGACGCCCAGCCAGTTCCCGAGTGGTGGTGCCCCCCAGCCAACTACCCCAGTTTATATACTGAGCATGATGTCGTATGGTATATTTGGCCAGTTTGGGTCAGCTGTCCTGGCTGTTCCCCCTCCCAGCTTCTCACTGGCAGGGCATGAGAAGCTAAAAAGTCCTTGACTAGTGTGAGCACTACTTAGCAACAACTAAAACATCAGTGTGTTATCAACCTTATTGTCACACTAAATCCAAAACACAGCACTATACCAGCTACTAGGAAGAAAATTAACTGTTCCAGCTGAAACCAGGATAACTGCTTTGTAAAATGTATTAAAAAGCCTTTTTTTTCCTCCTTTGTTTTTAATGTAACGAAAATGAATTTGGGCTAATAGCTTTCTTTTCTCTGTAACTTGAGTGTTCAATGTATTTGCTGATTCCATTGCTTATCGTGTTTTAGTATTCCACTGGCTTAGTTGTGAGAGTTTATGCAAAGTGTTTTAGGCTACTGCTACAATCCATGAGTCCCTTTAAAGCTTGTGAAGAAAGATGAACTTACTTGGTAGTTGGAAATAAGCTTAGCAACTTCGATGGACTTACTGGTCTGAATTATGAAAATATCACTGCAGGGGTTTTTTTGAGTGAAATTTTGTTATTATTTTTAGATGATTAATTTTTGTGCTTTAGTACAGAAACAGAAACAAAACAAAAAATCTGGACCAAAGCAGAAAGCTGCTTCCAGGGTTTTACAACAAGGTGAGTTGTGTGTGGTTTGTGCAGCAGAACAAGGCTGTTTGAAATCAAGGCACATTTCATCAGGACGACAGATCCGCCAGCGCGGTCTCACAATGACCCCTGCCGGCTGCGCCAGCGCTCCCTGCACGAGTGGCCAGCAACCACAGGCTCCAGCGCTGGAAACTCTTTGCACTCTTGGTGCAATGCATGCGTACATGCAAATGACTCACAGTTTGGGAAATGCGGGGTGTTTGTTTCTTGAGTTTAAACAGACAGAAAGGGTAGGTATTAGATCCGATACTGATGCATTTGTTAACAAATAGGTGAAATAAACCAATGTGACAAAGTAGGTTGATCGCAAGGTCAAAGCATGTGACTTCATTCAACAAAACTTATTAAAATAGTCTAAGATTTTGGACAATAACTATCCAAAATACTTTGGGACAGCAATTTACAGTGTTCTAAACTGAGTGGTGCATAATTATATACCTACAACCTAAGTACAGAAGCAGAGAAATTCTGTTCTTCTTATGCTATCCTCCTTATTCCTGCTTTCTAGCCCATCAAATCTGTTTACAAAAATTATGACTTTTATTTTAACAAAAAGATTGTAAGTCAAAAAGTTACAGCTGTAAGCATTCCACTGAATCTGTTTCTGCCTGCTACTCCAGCTTTAATGCTCAGTGAAACTACAGAAGACAGGTGGGTTTTAATTAACTGGTCCTGGAGATCTCATCTAGGGCCGTGAGGAACCTGAAGTCACTTTCTTCGGTTAGAGGAAAATCTGAGCAAAACGCACTACTGACCTTGAAAAAAGATATGAAAGAGAAAATGACATAACCACTAGCTTTTTCTAATGTTCTAGAAACTTTAAAAATTCATCCTGTTTGAAGGGTTAAATATCATTCAAGAACAAATGTTCTATGGAAAAAAATAGGTTGAAATGGATCGCTGGATCTTAAGCTATTACTGAAAGGGCAACAACAGAAATTAAATAAGGAAAATGAATTGAACATTAGAATAATTCTTATGAAAACAATGTTGTTACGATTCTTAAGGAAATTTTGCTCTTAGTTTTGTGGGGTTTTTCCAATTTTGCAGTCTTTCTTATCCTTAGGACTTTCTCCTCCTTCTCCTCTTCTCTTCTCTTCTCTTCTCTTCTCTTCTCTTCTCTTCTCTTCTCTTCTCTTCTCTTCTCTTCTCTTCTCTTCTCTTCTCTTCTCTTCTCTTCTCTTCTCTTCTCTTCCCTTTTTTCTCTTCCCTTTCCTTTCCTTCCCTTTTTTCTCTTCTCTTCTTTCTCTTCTTTTTCTTTTCTTCCTTTCTCC
>NW_010541010.1:25478-33997 GCF_000687285.1 Phaethon lepturus
TTCCCTTCCCTTCCCTTCCCTTCCCTTCCCTTCCCTTCCCTTCTCTAGTCTCCATGGACTCTCTTAACTATCAAACTTAAAAAGAAGGCCAAATGGAAGTGAATATTGATTCGTTTTTCCTCTAGTTCAAGTCATGAAATGTCAAGTCATGTGTGTATGTGTGCATTTAAGTGAAATCAAGTCCTGCATGAGTAGCTTGCTGTTGACCTTATATCTACAGAATAGCTTGAATTTATCTGCCAGTGCAATGGTTATCATTTGTTGGTAAACAGAACACAGATGAATATGGAGAAATAAGATAACACCTGAATGAAGATACAATACTAGAATTCAGGAGTATCAGCTGAATACACATTGAAGCCTTTTGAAAAAAGATAGGATAAACTTTGTCAGAATGAATTTGTGAAAGTAGGAAAAGCTTGATGAATGGTTTGCAAGAAAACCAAGACTCAAGATTTTGGTCCTTCCTTTTGATACCTGCTTTTCAGAAAACACTGAGATTGATTATCAAGTGTTTTATTTATTGTAATACAAATGAAAATCATTATAAGGAATAAATTTTTTACAATGAGGATGTTGAAACCCTGGCACAGGCTGCCTAGAGAGGTGGTAGATGCCTCATCCCAAGAAACATTCAAGGTCAGGTTGGACAGGGCTCTAAGCAACCTGATCTAGTTGAAGATGTCCCTGCTCACTGCAGAGGGGTTTGACTAGACAAGCTTTAAAGGTCCCTTCCAACCCAAAGATTCTATGATTCTGTGGTTCTATGATAATTTCAAAACTAAGAACAGTTTGAAGGATGTCTTCTGACTTATGTAGTTCGCCATTGTGGTTTTGTTGACCTGTTACTAGAACCTCCAAGTATTTTAATTATTTCTTTCATTTTACTTTTTAATAACAGAAAACAAACAAAAATAATCTTATAGAATTGGATCTTTTTACTTCTCTATATGAAAAAGAGCTCTAGTAGAACTGTATGGTTCATGTTTGAGATTCAGGATCTCTGTTTTCATGTAGCAATTTTAAATCGTGTCCTTTAAAGATTTCTGTGAAGGCAACAAGCCCAGCAGTACAGATGAGGCAACTTCAGCCCCGCTCTAACCACTGCCTGAATAGCTAACATTGCCTGGAGTGAAAAACTAGGATTTCTTGGTTATAATCTACAAGCTATATTTTCCACCAAAGTTGCAAGAGGATACATCCTAAATAATATATTCAAGAGCCATCAGTTAATGAGAAAGGACTTATACCCCAAGCAGCTTCATCATATTTTTCAAAAATCTTTTCTTTATTAGTCAAGAATCTATGCCAATGAATAGTTTCCTTTTTCTTTTGAAGAAAGAGTACAAAGTCAGTTCCTAGCCTCCTTAGGGAATTCTTATTAATCAGTGTAATTTTCAAATAAGGCTAAATTTTATATCTTTTATTTTTAGTCCCTTTTAGCGAATTAGCAGAGAATTGTCCTAGAGTACTATGTCTAGAAAACAATAAGTACACTATAAGTAGGATCACAGCCTAAGTAATGCACCATATTTTACCTAAAATTTCAGGAAGACTTTGTTTCTCATAGTTTTATGAAGTTTCAAGCATGGTTTTCACCATCTCACCATCTTTCACAAAATCATTAAGGGTCAATTCTAAAACTTGTTCCTAAGATGAGTACACGTGGTTGGATTTTGGACGGAGAAGTGACAGGGAGCTTATGCAAGGGGTGCATTTTTATTGTATTCCGTGTATTACAGCTCTGCTGAGATTTTTTTGGTATGAAAGACATTCAGGGTGAAGGAAGGACAGTCTTTGACTGTCAGGAACAAAGTCAATGTCCCCAAGATAAGTTTATTATCATCCTGAAGAGGGTAACAGTTTCAGAGAAGGATCCCACCAGTACTTCCCAGATTCTTCAGCGAACAGATCACGTAATCAATCTGTGCCTGGGGAATAACTGATGTTCTTCCATGAGCATGTACAGACAAAAGAATGATAATGCAAGAATGTCTCTTTGGGCATCTAAAATATGTGTCTGACTTTTTGACAGAATGCCTTAGTGAACTGCAGAGGAGAAAGACGAGTAACAGTTATTGGCTCTTGGCTGAGATTTGCAAGCAGCTTCTTTGTTCTATTCAACTGTACCTGACTGTTTGCCAATACATGTGAAAGTATTTGTCAGCAAGAATTAAGCACAATGGTTTTCACATTCACCTTGTGATAGGGTGAACAGAGAAAGGATTTTGAGATTTTATTGACATTGCATACAATCTACCCCAGACTTGCAGCCACACAGTTGGTACTGACTAGATGGCTGCTGTGTAGCGTTCAGTTTCTTTTTCAGATCTTAATTTGTCTATTCCCAAGGTTCACTTAAGATCGTCCAATAATAACATTTTAAAAGTTTTAATTGTCCTACAGTGCCTCAAGGTTAATAACAGTATTAGCCTACTATGATGCCTTGCTTAGTACTGGTATATTATGTACAAAATTCCTACTGAGACGAATAGTTGGAGAAGAGTAATAAAAAGTTTAGTTGAAACAAAACTGAAGCACATGAAAACACAATTAATGCAATAATGCCACGTCAGCCAATATGGAGAGAAAGAAACTGGAGAAGAACTGTTCTCCAGGAGTTAGAGAAGAAGCTAAGGAGTGGGACTACCAGCATGTTATCTTACTTTAGGCATGTATTTATTTCATTTTGTACTTGATTTACTTAATTTTGTTTCTGTAAAATGGTTGCAACAGCTGGTGGAAAATACCTTATTGTCAAACTTATTTTAGGAAAGGTAGAGAGATTGTCTAACATCCAGATATGATTCCAAATGTAGATGGACTGCTTCACTCCCTTATTTCCTGTTATTCCAGACATTTGCTTGCCTAGGATACTTCCATCTCCACACCACTGAGCCTCAGCTCCTTTCTCTAGCACAATGAAAAGGATCCTCTATATCCTTTTCATCTTGTGTGAGGTAGTAATGAAAATTTACAACGGGGCAAGCTCAGACACAGTCATTCTGTACTCACATGTTGCTCAAACCCATTATCTAGAAAGCCATAATGGGAATCACAGACAATGGAAATTTTATGTGTCTTTAAATTTTTAGGCAACTGCATTAGTATCAGAAACACAGTAACTTACACAGGCATAATTTATCTAACCTTGGAACAATTACAAACTGCACTAGTGTCGTTATGTCTATATCAGCAAATAATTCAGCCAAATTAAGGTAGTTAAACAGCTAGTGCTGAGAACCTGACAAGCACAGTGTATGTATTTCAAGGGAGTTAATTCTAACTAGCTCCAGAATTGTCTTCTGAGCTAAGGGGCCATTAGTAGCTGGCACTACCTTTTACTTTAGGAAGGAATCCAATTCAAACACTTAAGACCATAGCACAAGATGTACAAAAGCATGGTCAGTGGGAATGACTGAAAGATTTGCCGCAGAAGTGCAGTCCTGAGGCAAACTAAAATACTAGTATGGACTCATGCTATACTTATCAGTTCCTGCACTGCAAAGGTGGATAACTATTAATTGCTGGAACTAGGTGGAAATGTTTGGATGACATGGTTTAACTCATGACTTATATGGCACCTTTACTCAGTGTGACTACATAAGGTGTCTGAATCAGGCATGTCTAGACTGTGCTTTTGACAAGAAAGGTTGGACCAAATAATCCTTGAGGTCTCTGCCAAGCTGGTATTCTATGATTCTATGATTCTATGAAATCTGAATCACCTAACCATTAAGATAAACATCTGTAGTCTCTATATAAGCAAGGATAATAAACATGTTTCTGAAGATCTTTATGGAGTTATCCTGTCAACCCAGCTAAGTTCTTGACTGCTAAGTAACTCTCCTCTCTAATTATGATTATTTCATGCCCAGGTCAGTCAATGTTTTTATACCTGAGACTATACTTTATGACAATTTTAGTATAATAAATAGCAAATACATATTTTGTGTAATTTAATCTTTCAGTTTAGTCTGTTGCCTGCATGATTTAATTGACAAAGCCTTCAGAGTGAACTATGAATATTTAACTCAAATGCATAGTTACAATTCCTGAATTTTGATTGGCTATATAAATAACATGAATATGCAAGATGGATAGCAATATACAGAATATATTAATAGGTTATGAGAAACAGAAATTTATAAACAAGATGTTTTACACTTCTAACATGCAAAATTTTTATATTTAACTTTAAGTCATCTTTAAACAAAAAAGGACAGAAGAGTCAAACTAAGACAAAATAGATGGGGAGTTTTCACTGTATAGTCTTTAATGCCAATAGCTTTGTATTATTCTACTGAAGCACAGTTAAGAAAGAAATGGAAAAACTATGAATATCAAAATTAACTAATCATTGCTGCTTTTGAAGTAAAATTCATCTCACTTTTTGCAACCAGTTAGCATAGCAAATATTTCAGTGTGAAGAACTTTGTGACCATTTTTAAGGTTACTGCACAGCTTCATGTAGGTCAGGAAATTAGTTCAGTGTGTTTATAATAAACACAGTGCTAAGCTGACAAAAATCTAAAAAGATATTATTTAATTTTGATAAAATCTAATAATATGTAATAAACTTATTTTAAATCAATTAATTCATATTTAGTTATTACTGGATTAACACAGGGACATTTTGAATAACCGGATTAAGTTCTAACAAATTAATTTTCTCATAAACTTTTGCAATTTCCTTAGAGATATGTTTGTTGAACCTTCTTTTTTCTTGACTATGGAAAAGTTAAGTGTCTTTAAAATGAGAAGAATGTTTTTTTTTAAATACTGTTTTATGAATGTAATCATAGGCCAAGATGAGTAATCCTCCAGCATCTGACCTCTTGAAAACCAGAGAAATAAAACAGCATAGTTAATAAAAGGAACATATATTTCCAAATATTTTTTGTAGTCCATTCATACTTCAAATCAATCATTAATTTATAATTTCCCTCATTTTACCATGGAAATTCATGCAACCAATTTTACCTCCACAAAGAGATGGCAGGTTTTGTTTGGAGTTTTTGGGGTTTTGGTTTTTGTTTTTCTTTCCCTTTAGATATGGCTACCACATGTACATATATTTGAGGATGCAGAAAAATACATGCTTTCAACTGCTTAATTTTACTAATGGTTGGGCACAGGCTAGGTCCAGGATAAAAAAATGTGCAGAAAGTGACATCCATTTTATTCAAAATAGAAATTTGCTTTCCTGTTATACTGCCTTTTACTTCAAACACACTTCCTGTTATTCCACCTGTTTTCTCTCCTTTTTTGTTATGTCTTTCCATTTTAAAAAGGAAAAAAAGTCATTTTCTATTTGGGGGATGCACATGCTTCCAATCCACTGTGTCTTATGCACGTCAGACACTGATTTGAAGCTCTCCTATGACTCGAAACTCTTTTATAAAGAAAGGCAGAGAGTGTTGGGGTTATTCAGCCTGGAGAAGAGAAGGCCCAGGGAGATCTTCTTGCAGACTTCCGGTACATCAAGGGTGCATATAAGAAAGATGGGGACAGACTTTTTAACAGGGCCTGTATCAACAGGAGAAGGGGTAATGGTTTTATACTAAAAGAGGGTAGATTTAGACTAGATAGAAGGAAGAATTTTTTTACAATGAAGGTGGTGAAACCCTGGCACATGTTGCCCAGAGAGGTGGTAGATGCTTCCATTCCTGAAAACATTCAAGGTCAGGTTGAATGAGGCTCTGAGCAACTTGATCTAGTAGAATATGACCATGCTCACTGCAGGGGGCTGGAACACTGGAACAGGTTTCCTGGAGAAGTTTTGGATGCCCCATCATTAGAAGTGTTCAAGATCCAGTTGGACAGGTCTTTGAGCAACCTGATCTAGTGGAAGGTATCCCAGCCCATGGCAGAGGGGCTGGAGTAGATAATCTTTAAAGGTTTCTTCCAACCCAGTTTCACTAGAGATGAGCCTAGGGGGGGCATGCCAGTGTTGGGGGTGAAACTGATAGCCCAACGCAAGTGCATCTACACCAATGCACGCAACATGGGCACCAAACAGGAGGAGCTGGAAGCCATTGTGCAGCGGGACACATATGATGGAGTCACCATCACAGAAACATGGTGGGATGACTCCCATGACTGTAGTGCTGCAATGGATGGCTATAAGCTCTTCAGAAGGGATAGGCATGGAAGGAGATATGGTGGGGTGGCTCTGTATGTTAGGGCATGTTTCGATTGTATAGAGCTCAACAATTGTGATGACAAGGTCGAGTGTTTCTGGGTAAGGTTGAGGAGGAAGGCCAAGAAGACAGATATCCTGCCGGGAGTCTGTTATAGACCACCACATCAGGACTAGGAGAAGTCTCACAATCACTTTCCCTTGTTCTCGTACGGGGGGGACTTCAACTTACCATACGTCTGCTGGAAGTATAACACAGCAGAAATGAAACAGTCTAGGAGGTTCCTGGAGTGTGTGGAAGATAACTTCCTGACATAGCTGGTAAGTGAGCCTTGCTTGACCTGCTGTTTATGAACAGAGAAGGAGTGGTGGGAGATGTGATGGTCGGAGGCCACCTTGGGCTTAGCGCCCATGAAATGACAGAGTTCTCAATTCTTGGTGAAGTAAGGAGGGAGGTCAGCAAAACCACTACCATGGACTTCTGGAGGGCAGACTCCAGCCTGTTCAGGACACTGGTTGAGAAAGTCCCTTGGGAGACAATCCTGAAGGGCAAAATGGTCCAGGAAGGCTGGACATTCTTCAAGAAGTCTTAAAGGTGCAGGAGCAGGCAGTCCCCATGTGCCATAGGAAGAGGTGGCAGGGAAGACGACTGGCCTGGCTGAAGAGGGACAGGTTGCAGGGACTCAGGGAAAAAGGAGAGTCTACCACCAAGGGGCAGGCAACTCAAGAAGGGTACAGGGATCGCATTAGGTCATGCAGAGAGAAAATTAAAAAGGCAAAAGCCCAGCTACAACCCAGTCTGACCACTGTTGTAAGGGATATAAAAGAATGTTTTTACAAATATACTAACAACAAAAAGAGAACCAAGGAGAACCTCCATCCTTTGCTGGATGGGGAGGGGAACGTTGTCACCAAGGATGAGGAAAACACTGAGGTACATAATGCCTTCTTTGCCTCAGTATTTAATAATCAGACCTGGTATCCTCAAGGTATCTGGCCCCCTCAACTGGAGGACAGGGACAGAGATCAGAAGAACCTCCCCATAATCCAGAAGGAAGCAGTTAACGACCTGCTAGGCCACCTGGACACTCACAAGTCTATGGGGCCCAATGGTATCCACCTGAGAGCACTGAGGAAGCTGGTGGACGAGTTTGCCAAGCCACTCTCCATACTTTATCAGCAGTCCTGGTTAACATGGGAGGTCCCAGGTGACTGGAGGTTTGCCAGTGTGAGACCCAGCTATAAGAAGGGATACCAGAGAAGATTATGGAGAGGTTCATCTTCAGGGCACTTACAGGTCATGTGCAGGATAACCAAGGGACCACGCCCAGACAGCATGGGTTCATGAAAGGCAGGTCCTGCTTGACCAACCTGATCTCCTTCTATGACCAGGTGACCCATCTAGCGGATGAGGGAAAGGTTGTGATGTTGTCTACCTGGACTTTAGTAAAGCCTTTGACAGCATCTCCCACAGCATTCTCCTGGAGAAACTGGCAGCTCCTGGCTTAGACAGGTGTACCCTTTGCTGTGTAAAGAACTGGCTGGACAATGGAGTCCAGAGAGTTGTAGTGAAAGGAGTTAAATCCAGTTGGTGGCTGGTCACAAATGGTGTTCCCCAGGGCTCATTCTTGGGGCCGTTCCTGTTCAATATTTTTCTTCATGACCTGGATGAGGGGATTGAGTGCTCCCTCAGTAAATTTGCAGGTGACACCAAGTTAAGCATGAGTGTTGATCTGCTCGAGTGTAGGAGGGCTCTGCAGAGAGATCTGAACAGGCTGGATCGATGGAATGAGGACAATTGTATAAGGTTTAACAAGGTCGAGTTCTGGGTCCTGCACTTGGGTCACAACTAACCCATGTAACGCTACAGGCTTGGGGAGGAGTGGCTGAAAAGATGCCTGGCAGAAAAGGACCTGTAGTGCCGGTTGAGAGCCAGCTGAATATGAGCCGGCAGTGTGCCCAGGTGGCCAAGGCGGCCAACAGCATCCTGGCCTGTACCAGAAAGAGTGCGTCCAGCAGGAGTAAGTGATTGTGCCCCTTTGCTCAGCACTGGTGAGGCCGCACCTTGAATACTGTGTTCAGTCTTGGACTTCTTACTACAAGAAGGACATTGAGCTGCTGGAATATGTCCAGAGAAGGGCAACAAAGCTGATGTAGAATCTGGAGAACAAGTCTTATGAGGAACAGCTGAGGGAACTGGGGTTGTTTAGTCTGGAGAAGAGAAGGCTGAGGGGAGACCTCATCACTCTCTACAACTACCTGAAAGGGGGTTGTGGCGACGAGGGTGTTGACTTCTTCTCCTAAGTAACTAATGGTAAAATGAGAGGAAATGGTTTCAAGTTACACCAGGAGAGGTTTAGATTGGATATTAGGAAAA
>NW_010541010.1:34723-51418 GCF_000687285.1 Phaethon lepturus
CTCTCCTCTCCTCTCCTCTCCTCTCCCCTGCCCTAAGATTTCATAGCTTTGTACTTAAATAGTCTACTTGAAAAATGCAGAAACTAGAGCTTCTTTATTTTATTAAAATATCATGAAGAAAAATGAATCATACTGATGTAAGAAAAGATGTTTAGGCAGTATAATGAAATGATAAATAAAAATATCTAGATTAATGTAGAAAATTTTTTGGACTATTCCCTCCTATTAAGTCTTCTCATCAAGTACTTCTCACTATCTTAAGTTGTTTGTATTGCCTAAAGATTTACTTTTTAGGTTTCATACAAGCTAACAAATTACGTAATGCATTTTCCAAACCATGTTTCTAAATACACCAAGTAGGTCTCTAAGACGTTTAAACACAGGGAGTCCAGCATGCTTATGAAAAAAAAACCCTAAAAATCACCAAATAATTTTAAGTAGCAAATAAATTTGCAGAACTGTTTAGAAAAATGGGACAAGCTTAGTGAAGAAAATATTTCTTGTCATTCCAATAGATCAACCAATTTTATCACTGGAACTATTGCAGATACTTGGTATCTCAAATAGTTGTAGGAAAGACTCTGATTGTAAGATAAAGGCTTTCTATCTTCAAGTCTAATGGGTCTTTGAATCTAACTGTTCTCAGCAATTGAAGCAGTGGAGCTTAAATCAATATGGAGTTTTTTGATATGATAGAATGCGGGGAAAATTAACTACCAACAAAATGATGCTTGAAGAATACCCTTGTGTTTATCTGTGTAATCCTTTTCTGTCAATGAGAACCTTGAAAGAAAAAGGGATCAGACTATGACAGTTGGTAAAGATTTTCCATAATTTTTTAACATGTAAGTCCTCTTCTTTGAATTTCAGCCTTTTCATTCAATTTATGCTGGCATTCTCAGGCATTGTTGTGCCTCTGAGAGAATATTTTTCTTGATGAGTGACATCTGGTCTGTTCAAAAGAGGAAAATCTCATCTGAAAGGGAATGGTTCTTGAGAGTTCTTATGAGACCAATCTACATGATAACTCAAGAATTTTAGGAAACTCATTTTATTTAAAATAATAATTTTGAAATTTCTTGGGAGGAAAAGCACTAATTTATAACACTGAAATTAATGAATTTTATAAATAGAATTATCGTATTTAATGTACATATTTTTTCTGGATATTAACAAGTTCAGAGTTTCCTTGTGGTCTTTTTTTTCAGATTATATGAGACAATCTCTTAGTTTCCATTCACATTAAAATTACATATTCCATTCTGTCAGCTTGCAACACATTTGGTAACTTATACCTTTGCTCTTCAAGGGAACCAGCATCCAATTATTATCAATAGGAAGACTCAGCTGGGGAAAAGTAATCACCAAGTTGTTAGATCTGAAACTGATCCCCTTTTACTTCAATTGTAATTGCAAATGTCTGCTTTCATTCATGTTAATTAGAGATCCTGCAAGCAAAAGTGGTCATGTAACTATCTTTTATTACAGTAATGCAGTAAAGTTCTCAAACATACATTCCAGAATTCATTTTGTCCTATGAAATGTCAACAGGACATATGTAATACTTCATAAAGTACAAATTCATCATATATTACACATATGTACACGCACTGTTTAGACATAATTTCAATAAGTAGAAGTAATACTGACTAAACCAACAGCAATTTATCTGGGGTGGCATGCGAATGCCTATATGCAGCTGCATAATGTCATCTGAGACATCAGAGGTTCAGATGTGATGCTGAATCTATTAGTGAACCACTTTTTTTGGGTGGGAACTGAAGCCCAGGTGGGAACTTTTGCAACCTGAAATGGCAGTAGGTACTGGTAATGAGTGATATTTATCAACCCCAAGGCAATGTTTCAGAAATTTTAAATCACTCCAAATGGTACTAGAGACTTTGGTGTTAGTAACTAAATTGAACTTGAGGTATCTGAATTACGGTTATAAACAATAGAAGCTTAAGACTTGATTATGTGCTTAAAAATTACGACAGTTAGAAGCAATTCAATATTCCTGAATTGAATATGTTTGTCATATTCAGAGACTAAATTCAGTATTCAGAGTGTAAAAAAGAACAAAACCTGTTGTCTACAAATATAATTGATAACTTATCTGCTCATTTACTACAACAACTTACACTGTTTATGGACATTTCAAGAATATGTGCTTGAAGAGTGTACTTAAACATATGTGCTCAAACAGTGTTTTTAGAAGCCTAACTTCAGGCTTTAAATATCTAGCTTTATCTAGAATCTAACTTCAGATATTTGCACTGATATTTAAAAAAAACCCATAACTTATGTATATATATAATGTATATGTATACATACTCTCTAATTCAAAGGAAATATGAAGTTATTAAAATACCTATTTTACACTTTATTTCATGTCTTTAACATGCATATTTTGTTATTTATTTCTTACAATCTTCTTCCAACATCTAATAGCTTGAAACTTCTTCACCTTCATCCTATTCGTTTTAAGCATCTTGCAATAGATGTGATCCTTTACTTGTTATTTTTACTACACACAAAAGAAAATAAACTCAAGATGTATAATATAAAGTCTTATAACAGTGGGCTTAGTATCTGGCATCTTCATGCTAAGGAAAATATTTTGATATGTTCCATAGGGAAAGATGGCACTTGTTTCACAGCCCAGAATATAATCACAGAATTGCTGAGGTTAGAAGGGTCATCTGGTCCAACCCCCTTGCTCAAGCAGAGTCACCAAGAGCTAATTGCCTCAGACCATCTCCAGACAGCTTTAGAGTATTTCCAAAGATGGAGACTCCACAACCTCTTTGGTCACTCCCACAGTAATAAAAGTGTTTTATGTTCAGACAGAGCCTCCCATGTTTCAGTTTGTGCCAATTAGTTCCTGTCCTGTCACTGGGCACCATTGAAAAGAGCATCTCCCTGTCTTCTTTACACTCTCCTTTCAGGTATTGATGAGATCCCACTGAAACTTCTCTTCTAGCTCTGTCAGCCTTTCCTCATACGTGAGATTCAGGACTTTGCATTTCCTTTTGTTGAACCACATGAGGTTCCTGTGAGCCCATTTCTCCAACCTGTTGAGGTCCCAGTAATGTTAGAGAGCAGTTTAAAATTCTGATTTTTTTGGTATGGAAAACTTATTTCATGTCTTATTCAAACTATAATAGTTATGCATTAAGGTGTTATAAAGATGCTTAAAAAAGTAATTTTTTTTACAAAGTTCCCTGAAACACTGAATTTGGCTTTTAGGTTGGTGATTTTTTTAAAGAAGAGATTATTGTTTTCCATTTGTAAGTTGTCTAGCAAGTAAAAGAATATAATACTAAGAACTGATACAAAGTTTTTGACATCTTTTTTGCTAACATAAAAAACCTCCATTACAGTTTCACCACTTGTCAATATTGTAGCTATAAACACATGTCAATAATCCTCATACCATGTTAATACATTCTATGTATTGTCAGTAAATGAACAGAGGCATATATGCTGAGTAAAGGAAATGGTCTCAAGTTGTGCCAGGGATGGTTAGACTAGATATTAGGAAATATTTCTTCATCAAAAGGGTTATCAAACACTGGAACAGGCTGCCCCAGGAAGACATTGAGTCACCATCCCTGGAGGTATTTAGAAGACATGTAGATGTGGCACTTTAAGTTTACAGTTGGACTTGATGATCTTAAAGTTCTTTTCCAACCTAAATGATTCTATGATTCTAAATAGCAAATAATATATTAAATACACGTAGAATTTATTAAATAAAAAACAGAATTTTGGAGACCAATAAGAGAATATTTCAGGCTCAATTAAAAATGTTGAGGGATCCATTCAAAAGACTGAAGTATAAGGAGAATGTTTAGTGCACAACACAAAAGACATTAACTGATGGCATCTATTATTGGCCATGTACTTGCTATCTTGGATTACTTCAGGGTCAGCAAGGCACAAGTGATAAGTTGGCCGGGGCAACTCAAAGTCAATAAATCACTGAGGCTAGGTAGGACTTATTCAACAGTGCAAAATGGGTCTGAAGAAAAACTTCAGAATGCAAAACAACATTCTTGGAAAAGTCATTAAGTTGTGACTTAAATCCCAAAGACCTGAGTGAGATAAGGCTGGTGTTGAATATGTAATAGAGAAATATTTGAATTAAAATTCACATGTTATTTTCATAAACAATTAAAAATGTTTTGGAATCAAGTGAGACTAATAGAAACTACACACATTTGATCTGGGAAAGATTAATTTAATTAATTTAATTAATAAAATAAAATAAGATAGTAAGAAACAAAACCAACTTCTCAGCCCCTCCCTTCTTCCTAGGCTCAATTTCACTCCCGACTCTTCTACCTCATCCCCCTTGTGGGAGGATGGGGAATGGCAGTTGTGATCAATTCATAACGCTTTGTGTCTGCTGCTGCTTCTTCATCGTGCTCTACTATTGCTCCAGCATGGAGTTCTTCCTAGGGGATACAGTCCTTCACGAACTTCTCCAATGCAGGTCCTTTCCATGGGCTGCAGTTCTTCAAGGACTGCTCCAGCATGGATCCTGTCCATGGGGTGCAGTCCTTCAGGAACAGAGTGCTCCAGTGTTGGTCCCCCACAGGTTCACAGGTCCTGCCAGAAAACACACTCCAGTGTAGGCTCTTCTCCACAGGCTGTAGGTCCTGCCAGGGGCCCGCTCTGGCATGGGCTTTTCATGGACTGCAGCTTCCTTCAGGACACATGCATTTGCTCCTGCGTAGGGTCCTCCATGGTCTACAAGGTAGATATTCATGTACCTCAATGGGATGCAGGGGGACAACCAGCTTTAGCACAGTCCTCTCCATGGGCTGCAGGGGAGTCTCTGCTCCAGTACCTGGAACACCTTCTTCCTCTCCTTCTTCACTGCCCATAGTTGTTCCTCACATATTCTCATTCCTCTCTCCCAGCTGTGGTTGGGCGGTGTTTTTTACATTTTCTTTAATAAGTTATCACAGAGGTGCCCCCAGCATCACTGATTAAATCATAGAATCATAGAATACCAGGTTGGAAGGGACCTCAAGGATCATCTGGTCCAACCTTTCCTGACAAAAGCATGGCTCAGCTTTGGCCAGCAAGAGGTCCATCTTGGAGCCAGCTGGAATTGGAAAAGAAGCTAAAAAAAAGAAGACTGAAGCCAGTCTTCTCACAGAAGCCACCCCTGCAGCACCTCTGCTACCAAAACCTTGCCATATAAACTGAATAGAAATAGGAAGAACCTGGAGCAAAATACAAGATGGTCCATTCCAGTCCTAAGCTGGTCATTACAGGTCATGCGAGATGGTCTTTTCAGTTCTCATCCCTATCACTCTCATATGACTTGACAAAAGCAATGAACGTTTCAGATATGTCAAAAACGATGACATATTTTCAAGAAAGGGGTTTAGGATTTGTTCGTGAAGAATTTATTAAAAAATAAATACATGTGTATATCTATAAATAAACCATTTCCTCATGTACCATGGGCCTATTTTTAGCTCTATAATTCAGATGTCGATGTATCTTATTCCACTGATTGTCCTACTATTTCAGTGGACTAATTTAGAGTGAAGATTCATCCTAAAAGATAAGTTTGTCGATCTTTAAGACAAGAAAGACAACTTCATTCTGAATTTCCCCAATGAAAGAAGATCCTTACAAATCTTTGGATCCTTACATTTAATCCTTGCAAATACATCTACAAAAATTATATACATACATCCATAGGAATACATATGCATGCAGTGGCCCTTACTATGTAGAATACCATTTTATTTACATGGTCATTTTGACATCCTAAAAGACAGAACTCTAAAAATTAATGTAGCTATCTTCAAGGACAGTAAATCTCAATTGATATACTTAGGTATATCATAGAGGTACTCTATCTAGATTAGAAATATTTACAAAGCTCCAATAAAATCTTGAGATGAAATTATGAGATTAGTAGAAACATAAGAACAAGAAACTGAAAATCAAATAGCCTCAGTAAAAAATAATGCTTATGTAATTCCACAGGAATTTTAATCTGGAAATATTGAACAGATGGTGAACAAAACAATACAGAAATAGAAAGTCTTAAACAGTGTCCTTGAATAAGTTTCAGTAATCACTTTGCTTAATACTTACTAGAAAATTTATTTATTTGTTAGTTGGTTGGTTGTTAGCGAGGTTTTTTGTTAGGGTTTTTTTCATGAATGAGACAAATGATACCATTAAAATATCCTCATTAGAAAGTATGACTTAAGAAAATGGGAAGGAAGAAACTGAACACTTTTTCATCCCAGCAATACAAATAAGACTTTATAATTTCACTTCATTTTAAGAATGATTCTGCAGGAACTTGATCAATAATTCAAAAGCACTTCCAAGGATTTTGCTTTATGGTATTTTGTTTTGATTTGTTTTTTTCCTAGGGGTTTTCTGTTTTCCGAGTCCCTTTAAAAGAACTCTAATTTCTATTTAAATTAGATACCCCAATTCAGATTCCTTTCTGAGTTATGCATTGGCTATCACAGAATCAATGCCTGACTGCTCTGCATCAAGGACAATAAGGAAATTGATTGAAAGACTAGAATTTATTCTATTTTGAATTCACTGAATATTTCCTAATGAGAATGAATATAGTCAACATGTTACAGAAGACTCAGTAATACAATGTATACAATAAAAATAATGAGAGTTTGAAGAAAATTGTACCCTGATAGGCTTTACTTGTTATCACTGGTAATTTATCACTCTTATCTTTTCTGTTCCAAACATTCAAGGTAACCTGAATCTCCTTTTGCCTGTCAGACTTTTAGGTATTTCTGTTTAAATTATAAATGTATCATCACAATTATGTGACAAAACAACATTTAAATTGAATAGTACAATGATTTTTATTTTCTTTTATAAATTGACCTCGAGTGTAATCATATTGCATACATACGAAATTCTTTTTTCTCTCTAAACCTTCTTTAGATAAAACAAAGAATTAAATGTTTATAACTGAGTGGTGGAATAATTACGTCTCTTTTTACATAGAGAGTATTACCATTGTGTTTGAAAAACTTAGTTGTTTGGATGAAAATCTATTAATGTCATTTATATTTTATTTTGAAAAGCAGAGAAGTGTTTCAGTTCCACTTATTTTTATCACAGAGAAAAAATAGAACTGCATGGGAAATTATTTTATTGTCCCACAAAGCTTTCTGAGATTTCAGTTAGGCAAGTCAATTATTCAATTATTTCTTCATTCAAGGTTGAAGATGTCCCTGCTCCTTGCAGGGGAGTTGGACTAGATGGCCTTTAAAGGTCTTTTCCAAATGAACCTATCTTGTGATTCTATGACTCTTCCTCAGCAAAAATCCTTACTCCAAGCCTTGCAGAAAGGGGAGCTAAATTTGCATCAGCGTCTTTACTGCTCAGCTATGATATCATACCACTTACATACAGTTTTGTCACTGAAAAGGTAAAGCTAGAAGAAATACAAAGAAAAGTAGGAGTCTAACACTACCAGAAAGGACTGAGGTGGGTTGGCCTTGGCTGGATGCCAGGTCTCCACCAAAGCCACTCAATGCCTTCTCATCTGGAGGGAGGAGAGAAAATGTAACAAAAAGCTTGTGGATCAAGATAAGGACGGGGTAGAGATCATTCAGCAATTACCGTCACAGGCAAAACAGACTCAACTTAGGGAAATTAATTTTATTTTTTGCCAGTCAAATCAGAGTAGGATAATAAGAACTAAACTCAAATCTTAAAACACTTTCCCAATACCTCTCCCTTCTTCCCAGGATCAACTTCATTCTTGATTTCTCTACTTCCTCCCCCCAAGCAGCACAGATGGACGGGGAATGCGGGTTGCGGTCAGTTCATTGCATGTTATATCTGCCACTCAAATAACCCTTCTTCCCAGGCTCAATTTCACTCATGATTTTTTCTACCACCCCTACCTGCAGCAGCACAAGGGGACAGGGAATGGGGGCTGTGGTCAGTTCATTACACTGGTTTCTGCTGCTCCTTCCTCCTCAGGGCAAGGACTCCTCACAGTCTTCCCTTGCTCCAGCATAGGTCTCTCCACAGGGTCACAAGTCCTGCCAGAAAACCTGCTCCAACGTGATGTTCCCCTCTCCACAGGTTCACAGGTCCTGCCAGCACTTTGCTCCAGCACAGGATTCCCATGGGGTCACAGCCTCCTTTGGGCATCCACCTGCTCCAGTGTGGGTTCCTCCATGGGCCGCAAGTGGATATTTGTTCCACTGTGCACCTCCACGGGCTGCAGGGGGACAGCCTGCCTCATCATGGCCTTCACCATGGGCTGCAGGGTAATCTCTGTCCTGGCGCCTGGAAAACCTCGTCCCCACCCTTCTTCACTACACCTCGGACACTTCACCTTGATGTCTGCAGAGTTGTTTTACATGTTCTCACTCCTCTCTCTGGCTGCAAATGCTGTTGCTGCTTTTTTCCCCCCTTCTTAAATATGTTATCCCAGAGGTGTTACCACCATCTCTGATTGGCTTGGCTTTGGTCAGTGTAGGGTCCATCTTGGAGCCAGCTGGCATTGGCTTTATTGGACATAGGAGAAGCGTCTAGCATCTTCTCACAGAAGCCACCCCCACAACCCCCCTGCTACCAAAATCATGTCATGCAAAACCAATACATCCCACCCCTCATCTCTGTGAATGACATATTTAAGAATTATCATTAAAAACCACATTCATCGCACAGTCTTCATAATCTTCTGGAACTACACTCACATCAACAAAAAGGAATTCCCCACACCAAAATCATGCACATAAGGGGATCAGGCGTCTGTAGGTTCTGTCTAGGCTTCTGTCTAGGTTTACAGCTTAAGCTTTCCAATGAGAAGTTAGCAGAAATCCATAACCAAGCCCACACACAATTAGTACTTCACCAGTTTATGGTATTTTTTGGCATCAAAAATGATACGAAAGTTGTATAGATTCTCAGAAGAAGATATCTTCCTTCTTTATATAACCCATTTACATATAACTTGTATCTCTGTGTGTGTGTGTATTTTTCTTCATTCATGCTACAAATACATGTAACTTGTTTCTGATACGCATGGTTCTCTCATATCCATAGGCAACAAACTAATCAGTAAATAAAATTACTAAACCATGAAGTGAAAAAATGGAAGTCATAAAAACAACTCTGAAAAATTATTTTTGTACAGTGACTTTTCTAATCACGGTCTGAAATTTACCATGTGTCTGCACAGAATTCGTCACACATTAACTCAGCTGAACCGAGTCTCACTGCTGTTCTCATGAACCCTATTATGAGGAAGGGAATACACTTTCTGAAGTTCCCCAATTTAGACAAAGCATATAAATAATGGATTTGGTTTAAATTATCTTAATAATGAAGTGATATCATTTAAGCATCTAAATAAAATATTGTTTTTCTTAGCAATTTTGAAAATCAGACTTATGCTGAGAATCATCTAATTAGAACAGAGATTTATTCAAGATATTTTGGTGGAAATTTTCTATCTACTGAAGTCAGTAAAAAAATAAAACTGAACTTCAACCCACAAATTGTTTGTGTCTTATCAAATGCAGTAGAATAAGAAGATTTCAACTTTTGTACAAATTGTGCTATTTAATAAATAAGTGCATCATTGCAGACAAGATATCTGGAGAGGAACCTATCCAGCATTTTCACCATATTTTTCTTTCCATTAATAATATAAATAAACCTCATGGGTAGGTCTGCACCAACCCTCCCTTTCATCATGTTGTACTTAAATGTTTAATCTACACTTTATTTTCTGCATAAATAGTGATCAACTTTTGATACATTTAATTTCTCTTGTCCATTAAGAAATTGTCCATTAATTTCTCTTGTCCATTAAGAAATTGTGATTTTCCCCATTGCATTGTACTCATAATTGTTCATAAGGGAAGAAAAGTTGTGTGAGGACTTTTGTTCTTTTGGATGGCTGTGGGAATGCTTTTGTGTAGATTTTACATTTTGGCTGGCCTCTAAGGTCATGGTTATTATTTAGCCTAAATACAAATTATCTTATTCCTTCTGAGACTTTGAAATTCCCTTCAAAATAGTGTCAATATCTTCTTAAGAGTCACTATTTTAGAAGAGTGCTGCCATTATGTTATTGCTATTGTTATTGTACCACAAAACAGTGTTTATTCCAAATGATGGGCCATGATATCACACAAAGATCTCTGCAAATTTTAATTTCTGTGATTGTGGTCTTATGTAGCTCTGCAAAATTTTGAGGGCTCTGCTGTCTTTCTGGTTTTTTGCCCATAGTCAAGCATCAGCTGTAAGGTAGTGTCTTATAAAGGGAGAAAAACTAATGGTGAAAGTCTACCTTGCACCACACTTCTTAGGAGGCTGCTTACAGGATCAGTTGAAACTTGTTTTTGTTCAAATTGCATATTAGAGTTCAGTGAGACAGCAGTCCATTTACCTCTAATTTTAGACCTAAGAAGGGCTGAAAACAAGTTAGAACTTAAACTGAACAAGCAGAGACTTCAAATGCAAGGTTCTTGCCTGGGAGGGATGTGTAATGTTAAGATATCTATAAGCAGTTTTGAGGATCAAAATCTAGGAAGAAGAGAGTTTTCTCACAGATGACTGCAAAGTAATCACATGTCAAAAGAGAAAATATCAATCTACTTGCTTGTTTTATGTATTTTTAATTATTAAACATTGTTTCTAAACATTATTCAGAACCTTTAACAAAATGTAAAAGGAACAATAAGACTGAAATTGTAAGTTTTTAGCAGTTAATGACATATTGACAACAGTTATGCTGTATTTCTGAATATTTAAAAGAAGATACTTCCCGTATTTTACCAGTTGCAGGGTTTCTTTTTAAATTTACATTGTCTAATATTCTTGTTTACTATTTTAGGAGTTTTTTTTCACAGTCATTTCATGTTGTAGATCTATGAATTTACAGTTAAGCTACCTTATATTTGTAAAACCAAGCACTTGTTTGGAAGAAGGGAAAAAGCTCATAATGTGTGGAATGAACTTTATCTTGGAGGCTTTCTCATTTAATTGATGCAATCTGACCTTGCCATTAGTCTTGCTAGAGGAAAGCTATTTCTGTCGCATTACTTTTCGTTATTACTTTCGTGTAGAAACTCAGTACCTGCTGCTCCATATAAATGTGCGACAGAGTTAAAGAACACATCCTGGAAAGTCATTCAGCTCCTATCTACTCTTATACTTTCAAAGTTAATTCACACAAGTGTATACCATAGTGCCATATATCAAAGTCTGTTGTATCAACAGAAATTTGGAATACCAAACTTGTGATCGTGATCTGAGATATTGCAGGAAATTTATATTCCCTACTTACTTATCTGGAGTCCAGGCATCATCACCTCAGATATAAATCAATCTTATCCTGTAGCAGTTACTTTGCGGCTGTGCCTGAGCTTATTATTAATTTACTGTGTTCTTTTTTGGTACAAAGTGAAGGAGACAATCAAATGATATATCACATAAACAATTAAAAACTATCCTTGTGGCTTTAAGCTATTGAAATGATAAAGAACCTGTGCAGAATGTAACTGTCCTTGAATTACTTTCATTGTTAAACATTAGGCAATATGACAGATTTTAGTCTCACTCAAACATTTAGAATAGTATCTGCAGAGCTCTGTCAGATGTTTATTTATTTTTGTCTGGTAACTTGGGTAGACACAGGGCAGATAGCAAATACAATGATGGTATGTAGATTAAATTAATAACACTTATATTCCTGATTGTTTTTCCCCAAAGATAAATGTAAGAGACTCAAAAAGTTCATAGCAAATATCATTAATAAAACTTTGTGGAATATTAAGGCAAATAGTCGTTTTGCAGATTATTTTAAATTTCTGCTGAAAATAATTTAAGTGTTAAAATCTGCCAGCTTAGTACAAATCATTGCCAAGTAATCTTTTTCATGTCTATAATCATGTCTCATCATGCCCATAAGCTTGATATTCACATAGATACAGAAACATTCAGTCATGTCAGAAAGAGACCAGTCCTAAGATTTTGCATACTGGTTTTTCTATCAATATCAAAGGATTTTTAGTTTGAGTTTGTGGGGTTTTTTTTTTTGAGAAAGCAATTTGCAAAGAACTCATACAAGGAACTATGCTGATTTACATCAAGGGAGGAACAGTTTCAAAGAATTTAAAACTCAAATGACACATTTGGAAATTAATTCTATATTTTACAGACATACTAACTTTAAACTTTCATTGCTTGACAGAAACAATAAAGTTAAAATACATGCTTGACAAAACACTTAAAAACCATAAATTATCCCGAACTGATGTATTTAAAGAAAATATGAAACAGGATATCCTTCCTTTTTTTTTTTTTTTCTTTTAAGTTGGGCTATGAAAAGTAGGAAAACAAACTTTCGTTGGGTTTGAGGGAGAACAATATTTGCCTAGTTTAGATAGGAATGCAACAAGAAAGGAAAATGTTGGAAGACCAAATAATGTTTAAGGATAATTTGTTACTGAAGTGTTTTTTCTTTTTGGCTCCATTGAGTGTTAAAACAATTGTGATCATGATGATTTGAGAAAAGAAAGGGATGTGCTTAAATGGGTTTGTACCAAAATGCTGTTCATTATTTCACTTTTGTTTCCCATCACACAATTTTCAACTCAGTCCCAGTTATATTGATAGTTATCTGAGTTTACATGCAGAATCAATCTTGGCATTTCAGAAATCTGACCAGCTCGTTAAAAAGGTAATGCTGAAGTATGGGACAAGTGGAAAATATCTGTTGCCTTCTTCAGGGTAAGATCTAGGAACCAAATGAACATCTAGCTGCCATTTACTACTTACTGAATACAAGGTTTAATTTCTAATCAAAGTTTCTCAAAGTGTGGTGTCTGCATAATATTTTAATATGTTGACATTATATAGAGATAACACTGTGTTTACGGCAAAAGGGCACCACCACGAGGTAATATGATATGGTATGCTGTTTATGTGTTCTTGCACAGGGAAAACATAAGCTAAACTACTTTAGTAGTATGTGGTTGTGACTACCTCCAATGGTTTATTGCAATTAAGACTAGAATACACCCCTGCATACCACAGAAAGGAAGTTGAACTCACAACATTTTTGTCCTGTAGATAGATGTGCAGGATCTGTAGGGTTCCAGCATACATTTATTGAGATAGGAATGTGAATCATAATGTCCATTCTTTCTAATAAATGCCCTGATCACTAACTTGAGGAATAATTTTCACCTTCTGTTTCTCTGGCTTAATAAATATTGTATGAAAAGACAAACAGCTTAGAAGAAAGACAGATAGAGAATTCCTTCAAAAAAAAAAAAAATCTACCCGAGGCAAGTTCTCGAAGTATTAGTTTGTTAGATAAAAGTAGGGGAAAGTAATGAAAAAAGAGCTTGATGGAAACATTATCACCATCTAGGACTGTTTGCAAGGAATTTGGTGGTTTCTTTTGGCAGCTGGGACTAGAAATGGCTCAGATCATAAATCCTGCTAGGATTTAAGTCCTAATTAATCACCTTAGCTCATGGCATTATCAGAATGCAGACGGTTCCATATCTCCTAAGCTGCAGACATTTAGAGCCTGCTGCAAAGAACTTCATATAGCTTCACATCTAGGTACAGTATGAGGAAAGCTACCATGAGAAGACCTTAACGTTGTCATTTCGTTCCTGTCTCCCTTTGCAGATCTGGGAACCTAGTTTTTCTATAAATTAAAGGCATTTGCAATTAATGAAAAAGGAGGTAGAGATGATAATAAACATTAACTTTTTCATTCCTCATTATTTAAAATATGTCAGTTTATGATATGACAATTAATTTTCACATATGGTAATGTGTGAAATCATCCAGTTCTTATTTACATAATCTATGTTAAATATTTTCCTACCAAATTTCATAACACTTGCATGTAGTTTTCCTACCTTGAAAATACTTCTTGATTTTGAAGAAATAAACATAAATCTATACATTAAGCAATGTCTAATTCAGTACAATCTATACACATTTTAGAAAAGTCCATGTGTAATAAAGCAAGAACAAAACCCCCCCAAAAAATACCTTCAAAACATAAAACAACCCTTAAAAAAAGCCATTTCTGGGTACATGTTTAATAACAGATGACATCTATCCCTGTTAGTTATACATAGTAGCAATCAAATCACATTACCAGTGCTCTTGTGCTCTCTGTGTGCCCAGGCTGAATGTTGGAAGTGTGAAGAAAATAAATAGAGGCATGGTTCATCCTATATTTTCCTGGATTTGTGAAGTCTGCGATGTTTAAGTAGCTTTCAAGGTTACTGCTTTTATGATGATTTATATGTAAGTACACTGCTGTGAATTTTAACAGTATTAGATCTATTTGGTGTGGTTATTTCTTTGCTGTGTTTATAGTTCACTAAAAAGAAATCCTTTTTAGGGTTCTGATTGTATTTACCTGTTGTGAATGATGTTTTCTATGAACAATACTTGCTTGTTACATTCCCTAGCTTGAGACCAGGAATGTCTTGTCTGCTTAGATGTTAATTTATTTTGATTATAAATATACCTGATTTTCTCCCACTTATTTCCTATCTGTTTCTATATATGCACATGAAACAGTACTACAATGCACGGTAGAAATTGAAATTGCTTTTTACATAATAATGACTGTCATTAAATATTTGCATTTACACACATTTCATGTACAGATCCAGTTCAGGTGCCAGCTGGAATCTAGTAGAAAATATTCTACACTATAACAAGTTATTCTTTACATAATGATTGTTTAATATCATCCATAGAAGTCCTTATTTGGATTCCAAACGCCATGTCAGAGTAGTGCCAAAACACAGGAAAGGACTGACTTCAACTTGAGTAGTCAGCCCCAAGTGACATAGAAATCTTTGGGAGTGATTTTAAATTCTTTTTGTTAAAGACTTCTTTTACAATTGCTCTTGATAGTTTCAGCTTCAAAATTCATCAGAAAGAGGAAAAACAATTGCTACATAATGCAGCTACAGGAGAAAAAACTCCTGTGCAGGCAGTGTTTTCTACTGGTCATCAAAATATACTTCAGCAGCAGGGTAGATTTACCAAAATAACCAAAAACTCGTCTATTTTTTTAAAGTTTTTTGATAATTTTTGACACTCCTGGTTTTTTGATAGCAGATATTGTAGCAAACTCATCTGCCTTGTATAATGTTGTGGCTACCAAAGAAGTAACATAATTTAAAATATTTTAAAAAGTAATTAAAATTAATATTATTCTTATCTTCTAGAAGCATGGAATACTCTTCATATTTTTCTGATATTTGCTAAGTAACTGGCACTGAGTGGCTTTGTACCTTTTAAATGACTATGACACAGAGATATTTTGGATCTTGTCTGGGATTAATGTTCAAAGTAGTACTGTTATCTACAATGGACATGACATCACTCAGGTTTACTCATAATTTTCAAAAACATTAGTAGGACCAAAAAAGAAAAGGAGTTGGGAAGGCCAACAAGGCAGATATCCTGCTGGGAGTCTGTTATAGACCACCCAACCAGGATGAGGAGGCAGGTGAAGCATTCTACAAGTGACTGGCAGTCTCACAATCGTTAGGCCTTGTTTTCATGGGGGACTTCAAATTACCAGACGTCTGCTGGAAATACAAAACAGCAGAAAGGAAACATTCTAGGAGGTTCCTGGAGTGTGTGGAGGATAACTTCCTGACACAGCTGGTGAGTGAGCCCACCAGGGGAGGTGCCTTGCTTGACCTGCTGTTTACGAACAGAGAAGGAGTGGTGGGAGATGTGATGGTCGGAGGCCGCCTTGGGCTTAGCGCCCATGAAATGACAGAGTTCTCAATTCTTGGTGAAGTAAGGAGGGGGGTCAGCAAAACCACTACCATGGACTTCTGGAGGGCAGACTCCAGCCTGTTCAGGACACTGGTTGAGAAAGTCCCTTGGGAGACAATCCTGAAGGGCAAAGTGGTCCAGGAAGGCTGGACATTCTTCAAGTAGGAAGTCTTAAAGGTGCAGGAGCAGGCAGTCCCCATGTGCCATAGGAAGAGGTGGCAGGGAAGACGACTGGCCTGGCTGAAGAGGGACAGTTTGCAGGGACTCAGGGAAAAGAAGGGGCAGGCAACTCAAGAAGGGTACAGGGATCGCATTAGGTCATGCAGAGAGAAAATTAGAAAGGCAAAAGCCCAGCTACAACTCAATCTGACCACTGTTGTAAGGGATAACAAAAAAATGTTTTTGCAAACATACTAACAAAAAGAGAGTCAAGGAGAATATCCATCCTGTATTGGATTTGGGGGGGAACATTGTCACCAAGGATAAGGATAAGTCTGAGGCACTTAATGTCTTCTTTGCCTCAGTCTTTAATAGCCAGACCAGGCATCCACAGGGTTTTCAGCCCCCTGAGCTGGAAGACATGGAGGGAGAGCAGAAGAACATCCCCATAATGCAGGAGAAAGCAGTTACCAACCTGCTAGGCCACCTGGACACTCACAAGTCTATGAGGCTGGATGGGTTCCACCTGAGAACACTGAGGAAGCTCCTGGATGAGCTTGCCAAGCCACTCTCCATCTTTTATCAACAGTCCTGGTTAACAGGGGAGGTCCCAGATGACTGGAGGTTTGCCAATGTGGTGTTTACCCATCTACAAGAAGGGGTACTAGGGAAGACTATGGAGAGGTTCATCTTCAAGGCGCTCACAGGGCA
>NW_010541011.1:0-48056 GCF_000687285.1 Phaethon lepturus
CGGTTGCCAGACACTCCCCGCCTGAGCCGCTCGCTCTTCGGCGGCAGAGAACGTCCCTCCGCCGGCGTGAGGAGTGTTACGAGTTTGGGGCGTAATCCTCCCTCGGGAGACGTCACGTGTCACCTGGCCGCGTAGAACTACGTTTTTAGGTAGCCGGTACCCTGAAAGCTGCACCCCCGCTGTGGGTGGTGTTGGTACCTCACGGGAGGGCAATTGCTGGAGCTCTAGATGGCGGGATTAGGCCTCTCGAGGCGGGGGGCTGTCACAGGCTTAAGGCAGCAGTAAATCCGGGCTCAGCAGGGTTTGGTTTTATGTTGCAGTTAAGGTGCAAAAAAAAATATTGTTTTCTGGGAATGTGGTTTTAGCGACGGATGAATAACAGGTGTTTAAAAAGTGACGTCTCAAAAAGTTGGAGGACATCAGTTTAGGGAAAAGGCTGAGGAAAGCTTGTCGTGAAGAGGATTCCAATTCACTGTTCTGCATGTCGATAATACAATAGAGAGCAGAGCAGGCTTAATCTAAGAATAAGTCTTTACGATTCCCAGGGAAATATAAACTATGGTTCATCCGATCAATGCTGATTTTTAAAAGAACAATTTAGACAAACATGTATCTGTAGTCATCTAGACTCTCCAGAGTCTCTGTAAGAGGAAAATCTCTGGCGATCTCTTGCAACAACGTGCTTATAAAAACAGAGAAGAGTCTCACTGTGAAGTATTTGAATAACAAGTTCCTACAGTAATTAATGAATACTAGCCATTGTTGACCAACTTTACGGTATAAGCACATATTGAAGTAGTTTGTGTGTTTTAGCTAAATGCATCTGCCTGAGGAGGTGGAACTCCTAAATCAAATGCTTGAGAGATTGGTCATTTTCACGGTCGATTTGATTTTTGTCTTGAGATATAACCATTCTTTGGTCTATTAGTATTGATATCAGCAGAGCACCAAAATGATTTGGTAAAGATCACTGTGCATGAAGAATCTTTGTATAGATCACACATAGATAGCTCCACGACTTCCTTGTTCATTCGCAGTGTCTTAATTTTTCTTCAATGAACTTGTGTGTCAGAACTCATCTTTGCAGGTCATTTGACTAAAAAAAAAAGTGACAGCTTTATTTAGAGTCGGCTAAGGTCCTAAAAATTAACCTCTGATTGTTAGTCCAAATATAATTCTCTGAAAATTAACCAAATAAGTCCTCTAAAGTAATGTGTGCAAATAATTACGTTATTTCTTATACTTACCTTTACTCAAATCTTGTCCTTTCTACTATGTATTATATTTATATGTGTTCTTGCTTGCTTTCATTAGTTTCATTAAGAAGTATATGCCCTTTTGGTAAGACAACATTTTTGATAGAGGTTGCTTAAATTTACATGTCAGAGGGGAAAATTTACATTTAAGCATTTAACAATTGTTTATCACTTCATGTTGTTGAAGTATATGTTACTTCTGTATACAGCTTCTCATTTGATTTGATTGCCCTTTGATATTACATAAGTATACCTAAGTGCTAGATATTAAACATTTCTTTTTCTCCAATAGTCAGGACAAAGAATCTTTGTTTCTGTAACATGGACACCACTAGAAGAAGGAAAAGTCAGAGAACTGGTAACTTTTATTATTAATGGCATTGTAAAACAACAAGCTGTGCTCCTGGGTGTTGCTGAGCAGCCTGTGAAGAAAAAGGTGAGTGCGTTTATGTGTCTTAATTCTATTACTTTGACATAGCTGACACAAATATTGTTTTTATTAGTAGAAAGCTCAATGAAGGAGAAAGAAAAATTGATAAATGATGCTGTCTGTGGGAATGCCCATTGTCTTCAAATTTTTTCAGCTGGGTTGGAAAGTAGGTACTGGTACATTACAGCTTAGAGAATAAAACTAAAACATGACCAAAACCACTATTTTCAAGCCTGGAAATAACTTACGGTGAATTTTGGACTAGGTGTTCTTTTTATGTTATTTTTAGACTTCGAATGAATACACTAGTAATGTTCACTTTTACACATAAAAATATGTAATGCTAACTTCTATTTATGGTTCTTTTTCAGAAGAGTCTTTGGGATACTATAAAAAAGAAAAACTCTTCAGAAAAATCGGCTTCAAAAAAAGTTAAAAAAAGTACTTCAAAAGTCAAAAATGTTAATAAAACCTTTCAAGTTTCCCAGAAGGTGGATAGACTTAGGAGCCCACTCCAACCCTGTGAAAATCAGAACACAATGCAAAATAGTATATCCCCAGGAAATGACTCTTTTGTGGGCTCAGAAAATAAATTGCCAATATCTCCTATTGCACCAATGCTAGAGGACCATTGCAATACTGTTTGCACACCGCTTGCAATGAGAAGATCTACTACATTCTCAGATATTGCTGCCGCTGTAAATGAGGAGTTATTGCCTGAAATAGATAGCTGTAATGTCAAGAAATCTGATAATGAGCACAATGAATTAAAATCTGAAAGTGCATACAGTTCTATTGGCTTAGCACAAGTGCCCATGTCAAACAATGACGTAATTCTTAATTGTACACTTTCACCAGTTTGCACTCCAGAACAATCAGCATCTGTGCCTGTTTTAAGTACAAGGAGAATTTTAAGTCCAGATTCTTTTGTAAATGACAGTTACCAAGTGGAAATAGATATAATAGAGCAGTCTGTTCCAATTTTGTCACCTGATCAGTTTGTGAAAGACAGCTTGTCAGATAAACTATCAAAGACTCCTAAGCTTGAGGCAGCTTTAATATCGTCTGCTACAGAGACTTACGTTGTAAAGAAATTCCTACCCTCAAAATGGAAAAAAAATGGAGATGTAGAGACAAAAACACATGTTCATATAGAACAAAACTTAAATGAAGTCTTTGAGAAGCATAATGTAGAATCACAGGTAGTTCATTATGACAAACCCAAAGAAAATCACTTCAGTTTTCCTTCTACAGAGGAATTTCAGACTCACCATTCTTCTCAGAGAGAGCAACCAAAAAAGCGTCCAGTTCTTTCTGCCACTGTCATCAAAAATAAGCCTGATGCTGCTGAAGAAAAGAGAATGGAAAACCTCCAGCCAAAATCTAAAAAATGCCTTAGTAAAGCGATAATGGAATGTGCTAATGTGGTACCTGTACATACAAAAGCAGAAATATCAAAACACCTTCCAGTTATAGGTCCCATTTCAGCTGAAAATAAGTGTCACAATGACAAAGTAAATTCATATACTGGATCAACTTCTTTGTGTCGTAAGAGGAAAAGTGAAATATGTGTAGAAAATAGTAGAGTTACAGCTCCAGTGTATGTGGAAGAAGTGGAAAGAAAAAGAACTCTTACATCTAGCGTGGACAATAAAATGCATATTACTGTGAGGCCATCAGCCTTCAAACCGACAAACCGAGAGAGAGTAGGGCAGAGAAAGAAAGCTGGTGAGCAAATATTTCCTTCATTTAGCACTTTCTGAAAGATGCTTTTGATTATGAAAGTTAAATATCAAATGGAACTGTCTAGCAACAGTCGGGAATATTTCATGTCTCTGAAATGTACGTCTTTGCAATTTGTTAGGTATTACCTGCATTTTAAAAATTTGAAAACTAGGTCAGAGTTTTGGCTATGTAACTAGCTTCAAATTTACTTTATTCTTTTGTAAACCTGATTAATGACAGTAACAGGTAAAGTATCTGGCAATTCTCAAGCAGAGCCCTTGTTATGTAATTCAAATTTACTAGAAACTTACTCACTGCATGGGATTTACCATGTGTACAATTACCATTGTGAATATTTGACTCCATTGCTGTTGTCCTTTGTTTTCAAACATGTAGTTCTCATGTCTCATTCAGTCTGTGTGCTTCTTACTGTCTGTAATTAGCTTATTGTCAGCCTTGGGTAGATCTTTCTGCCTTTAGAGCTTGACAGTACTTTTTTGCTTGAAGATCAGAAGTTAACTTCTCATATTTCAATGTATTCTGAGTTTTCTAAATGTTCCCATTCCCAAGTATGCTCTAGAAGAGAAAAAGAATGAGGGTCTGTAATTGAAAGAAGCATTTAATTTGGAGAATCTTCATGCAGTCCCTGCAATATAACTAACAGGAAAAATTCATCATGGCTTTTAGATCAAAATAACATACACTGCTTTATTCAGTTCAAACGATCTGTTTGATTTGGAGCTTTCAGTAACACACATTGATTTCAGGCTTTTTAAGATAGTCTACACAAAAGCATAACACAACAATGTTAGTGTGCAGCTGGAAAAGCTGTGTTATCTACCAGGTTGTTTCTATTCATCTATTGGGGTAAGGATAGATGGGCTGGACAAGGAAGTATTCCATGAGCCCAAAATGACTTTGGTGTCTCTTAATCCTAGTTGTGAAATGCAAAAATGATGACAGCTTTGAGTTACATTCCTCTTGAAAATTTTCCTGAGAAATATAACCTGTTATTCTTTTAATTGCATAGGCATCGTCTCTGGGTTTCACAAAGAAAAATCGTTATTTCACTACTAAAAGTTAACTTAGAAAAGCCCATCATTAATTTAATCCATTTAAGATCCAATTTTAAAATTATCAGAATGTATTTAAAATTTATTAGAAGTGCATGAGAGATTCGAATGAATTCTTCACTTCTCTAGAACCAAATGCTCTATGAAAAACTTCAGCTAAGCAGGAAAGTGCAGCCTGTAATTTATATTCTCTCTTTTCTTGCTTCTTGTCGGGTAGTGTCAGGCAGCAACTATAGTCCGTCTGCAACAGCATACTTTTTTAATCCTTCATTTGGTGTCAATGTAACAAAATGATTGTGTTAAAAGTGTGTATTTTTATATGTTGAGAAAACCTAGATCTCCATTTTTTCCATGTGTTTTATTTTAAGTCCTTCTAAGTTGGGCTGCTCTGAAATGAGTATCAATGTAGCATGCCATCAGACTGTGGGAAGAGGCCAGTCAAGGTTATACCTCTTACCCCTGATGCTTACAGGAATACATACTTTCACATGTTCTAATGAATATTTTTACCAGTTAGCTTAGTGTTTCTATCCATCTGATAATGAATTGTAAACAGTATATTTCCTTAGTGTATGGAATAACTGTGAAATACGATAGCTGTTATTTACTCTTAACTGTTTTTCCCTTTTGATTGTAGTCAAACTGCTTTGCTTAACCTTTTCCATCAACAGGAGATAACTGGTATTTTGTATGGGTTCATGGGGAATTACTCCAGTTCCAGACTTTATAAGTGATATGAACCTTTATACATTAACATTCACTGACATATTTATTGCTGATATTTGTGTTAACGCCTATAGGTTCTTCACTTCAGAAAGCATCTAAAACTACCAACAGAATTAGTAAACCCATTCCTGGATTGGCTCAGTCTCACCTAACGTTTGTGAAACCACTGAAAACAGGTAGGCAGACTTCTGGTATTTAGTGAAACAGTATACACTGAACTGAATGTCACAATTACTGTACTGCTGGTAGTTGGTAAGACCCAACTGATTAGAGTTGAGATGAAATTGAAGATTGTACCTACAATGAATCAATGTTTATTAGAAAAATATATGCAACCTTTCATGTTCCATTTTGACTACTTGTAAGAAAATTGGTTGCAACACAAGGCCAGTTGAAGGTAAATGTTACTTGCCTCCAGTTTTTCCTCTAAGTGTAAAAGCTACATTAAAGGTATATTCCCAGCTGACTGATGGCTATCAGTGAAATGCCTCTTCCATGTCTGATAACATCTTAATACAACAACAGAATACCTAAGAAGAGAAAATTTCTTGCCGAAAAGATACTGATTTTGCAGAGCTAGTAATACTATGTTGACCTGATCAGAAAAACGCATCTATAAAATGGTTCTTTCTGGATGTAATCCAACTCAACTTGGTTTTGCCCCAAGATGTGCATTGCAGACAGCCTAGGTTCTAGAAATATTGTCTTTGTTCTACTGCTTTAATAACTTAATTCATGTGGCTGATTTTGTGGCTAATCTTTATTTAATGGTGGGTGATCTGCAAGTCACTGAAGATTCTAACAGTCTGCTTTTTTCTGCTATCGTGCTAAATGGAGTGTCAAACATTAGTCCTTTCCACAATGAAATAAATATTGGTTATCAGAGACTTACATTTTTAATTTTTTTTAAAGTCATCCCTAGGCACCCAATGCCTTTTGCTGCTAAAAACATGTTTTATGATGAACGTTGGAAGGAGAAGCAGCAACGAGGTTTCACCTGGTGGTTAAATTTTGTACTTACCCCTGATGACTTCAATGTAAAAACAAACACCTCACAAGGTAAGAGTACATGAATTTTCACTTTGTCTTTTAATGTTCTTAAACATTATATAATGTGCTTTGTTAAAGTTAATGAATAGTAGTACTAGCTTAACACTAGTCCCAACTTCTCAGTTTAGTTTGTGTAAGATTAAGCTCTTGGGTAAGAGGAGATTTTTGGGTTTTCATTTTTCTGTATCACTTGGGTTTTCCTTTTGAGCCTCTGACTTAGTACTGTGATGATCATAAACCAAATATTTGGTAATGTGTTTCAGTGGTGGTTATGCAAGAAAATATGAAATATGCTAAACAAAAGCAGGTCTCACATTGGAGACAGTGCTGCCCATCCCAGTAGAATTTTATAACTACCTAACCCTTTTCAGAGTCATATTTTCCCCTTGTGATAGTGCACTTGCTCACACCAAGCACAGCATACCACACACCTGAATGGGGACTGTGCTGTGCAACAAGAAACACACAACGGAATGTGTGGATGCAGCACTTCTCAGTGGGTGTTGTGTGGGGAATCTCCACCTGCTGAAAAACATTATAGCTGTCACTACTAAAATGAAGGTAAAGTATTTTATCTCTATTTTTAGCTTCAATCTAAAAAATTGAAGATGGTACAGTTAGTCTTAAGACTGAATTCCTTGTGCTGCTTGCTTATGAAATAAGCATTGTTATGTTAAATATTTGACTAATATGCATGTACTTGACAATATATGTTTAGTGCAACAGCTGATAAGCTTCCTGGGTGATAAAATCATTGGTCAGAAGGAGAACAACAAAATGTGAACTTAGAGAGGAGAAAATTAAATGAGGTGGGCGAAGCTACCTTTATTTGACATGTAAATGCATATTTTTTGCGTGTGTTTAAACAGTAAATGCAGCTGCTCTTATCTTGGGAGAAGAGAACCATCATAAAACCAGTGTTCCTAAAGCACCAACGAAAGATGAAGTGTCTCTAAAAGCTTATACGGCTCATCGTAAGCTGAATAAGTTACGACGTGATGCTTGCCGTTTGTTTACATCCGAAACAATGGTTAAAGCTATTAAGAAGCTGGAAGTTGAGATTGAATCTGGACGTTTGCTAGTTCGTAGAGACAGACACCTCTGGAAAGATGTAGGTAAGATTACTAAAACTTTGCATCCTCTCTTTTCTTGTGTGAATAATCCTTTCTCTACTCATTAAGTTGATTTTGATAGAAATTTTTGCTATATGAAGTGTTTGCTGGATGTAATATTATATGATGCTCTCTTGCAGGAGAGAGGCAGAAAGTCCTTAACTGGCTTTTATCTTATAACCCTTTGTGGCTGCGTATAGGTCTGGAGGTAAGTGCAGAATTTATGGTCTATAATCAAAGTTTAAATCTAGCAATTTTTTTTTATTAGGGGATGTCTCAGGTTTCTTTGTACTTTCTGTTTTAATAAACCAGGTAGGTTCAATTCAGTTATACCATGTTTATATCTCTTTTAAATTATTACAACACACTTGTTTTTTAAAAAGTGCTTACCTTATTAAAAAGGAAAACATTTAGTCAAGAAAAGTGGAAGTTAACTCCCTGACCAATAACACAAAAGCAGGTTCCTATCAGTTTCACTTTTTACTAAACTAGAGAAAAATGCACCTGTCTTAAGGAATTTCTGGATTGATTCCTCACATGTAGATGATCATACATGTTTTGAAATGATATTTTGAATGAATCAATGAATTTTGAAATGATATTCTGAAATTTAATTGGGTTTTATCCTTCAGTGACCGATTTGAAAAACTGTTTGATTTTTAGAGACTAATTACCATTTACTACTTCAGAGTTTCAGTAATGCATGTTGTTCAAAAAAATCCTCATAGTATTTGAGGTAATTTTTAATGGTTCTGCTTTTTTCCCCTCCTTTCATATTAGACTGTTTACGGAGAACTGATAGCTTTGGAGAGTAATAGTGATGTTACGGGTTTAGCAATATTTATCCTGAATCGATTGCTTTGGAACCCTGACATTGCAGCTGAATACAGGCATCCCACTGTGCCTCACCTTTACCGAGAAGGTAACTAGTACTTCCAAAAATGGGTTATTTTTTGCACTTAATTTTTGAACTAGCGCTTAATGAGTTCTATGTTTTTAGGTCATGAAGAAGCGTTGTCAAAATTCACACTGAAAAAATTGCTGTTGTTAGTTTGCTTTCTGGATTGTGCCAAACGGTCTAGAATGATTGACCATGACCCTTGCCTTTTTTGTAAGGATGCAGAGTTCAAGGTAAGAGAGGTGTGATTTGATGTCTTCCTCCAGTATTGTCCTAAAAGTCAATGTAGAATATGGGGTTTGGGTTTTTTTTTGTTTTTTGTCTGACTGTACTTTTCTTTAACAAGTCTTGGCTGTTCAGCGTTTTGCATGAACATTCTTAACACATCATCTCACAGTCATGTTAAGGAATTCCCAAGAAAATTTTTAGGTGTTGGTCCTGTGGGAAGGATACCATTATCTTGTGTTATCTGGCTTCCCTCTCTAAATCTGATGTTCTGCACTCTTTTTTAGATATCACTGTAATGTACTGCAGCTGATCTTAAACTGCAAGTCAGTCTGATGGGCTTTTGTATTAGTTTTTTCTGTTATTTTCCTGTGATAAGACAGACTATGCAATATCTGGCATACAAAAGTTTTGATTGGGTTTGTACTATGTAGGCAGACAGACTGAGAAAAAAGTATTCCTGAATTTGGTGTGCTTTCAGTGACATGGTAGCCAGTTATGATGAAACTAAAGCTGTGTGAAATGGCTAAAAATAATTAAAAAAAAAATTATAATTTTAGGTATTGGGTAAGGAAATATGGAATGCAGTTTGGTGGACAAGGGATGAAAATTGTGTTCTGTTTGACAAATACTGCAGTGTTAAGATTATCTTACCTTTTTTTCTCTTTTTTTTTTTTTTTTTTCTTTTCTTTTAGGCAAGCAAAGACCTTCTGCTTGCATTTTCTCGGGACTTCCTGAGTGGTGAAGGTGATCTTTCCCGCCATCTTGGTTTCTTAGGACTACCTGTCAGTCATATTCAGACTCCACTTGATGAATTTGATTTTGCTGTAACCAATCTGGCTGTGGATTTACAATGTGGCGTTCGTCTTGTGTGCGTTGATACAGAATTATTTTGAACTATTTATTTTCTTTTGTATAATACTTAATATGTGCTCAGCTAAGATGTTGAACTGTGAAATTCCCTTTGTTAGGAGAACAATGGAACTTCTCACCAAAAACTGGAATCTTTCAAAACAACTGAGAGTTCCTGCAATAAGTCGTCTACAGAAGATGCATAATGTTGATGTTGCTCTTAATGTCCTTAAAGAGCGAGGAATTCACTTGAAAGATGAAAGTGGTGAGGCCTAGAAATCAGGGTTATTCTCAGTGCATCAGAGGACTAGTGCACACTTTAATTCCTTGTTTTATTTGATAGGTGCTTCAATTGATTCCAGGGATATTGTGGATAGACACAGAGAACGAACGTTAGCACTCCTGTGGAAAATTGTCTTTGCCTTCCAGGTATTATTCAATTACTTACTTTGGTTGTTACAAATGAGAGAAAATGAAAACACTAGTCTTTCAGGAATACTTGTTGTCTGTGAAAGCCTCTACTGATCAAAATTTAGACTATAAAATGATCTGCTTTGTATGTTCAAAGTGCTGTTCAAACTTCACCTAAATCTGCTACCTGTTCCCTAACAATACATTTAGATAATATTTCAACTGTGCTTTTTCTTGTATACATTCATATAAGTTTTTTGAAAAAACTTTGAGTTTATGCTGTATGCTAACAATTGATGATTAAGAGTAAAACAGTGTTGGTCTCAAAATGCAGATGAATCTCCTACTAAATGAAAAGGATATTTTGAGGTTATACTGATAGACAATTATAGAGTAAGCTCTGAAGCTATAGCTCTTCTGCTTTTTTCCAACAGTCAATTTGAGGAAACATTCTTGAAATAAGAATGAAGATTTCCTAGGCATTACTGCAATGACATTTCAAAGCCACTGGAAAAAAATTGGTAGAGGAAGCAAAAATAGTTTTCTTAAGACTGTTTTAAGAGTTGAGTTGGATAGTCTTTTGAAAATAAGTATCTAGATGACAAATCCAATTGGAAGGAATATAAAGTATGAAAGGTAAAATAAGATACAGGTTGAGGTACTAAGTAGTCAGTAATGTAAGTGCAATTAACTATATCTAGAGCAAGAATTTCAAAGACTATAGCCACAGAACTGCCAGAGAGCCAGAAGAACATAACAAAAATCAAATTTAACTATTTTCTTACTTAACTACTGTTACAGTATTGAATAGTAACCTTCCTCCAGTTAGTTCTCTTACTGACACATGTATGCATGTGTCACAGTTGCATTGCTTTTGATTAAAGACATTTCAGTGAGCAGTGGCTTTATCCAAGCCATGTGGATATGCTACTTGTTCTCCAAATCTTCTCACACCATCACAACACCAGCTCAAGTCCTCTTAGAATCTCTTAAATGAGGAGGAGTGGTACATGAACTGAGTAGAAATGCAGATGAGACTCTGTTGTTTCTTCTGAAAGCATGGTGAAATTACACAGGATGTTTCAGGGAATTTGCCTGTTTCCTCCAACTATTGACTAGTGAAGTAACCATTTTACACAGAGGGAGTGTTGGTTTAGATGCTTTTATTTGAAACGGTTGGTAGCAAACACTAGCATCTATGCTGGCAAGTCCAGATTATCTGCTACTGATGCAGTGTGGCAGGTACTGCTAAGTGGTGAGAGTAGTTTCTCTTTAAAATGCCTTATCTAAAGACATGCCATGCATACCTCTGCATCCAGCTGCTATAATACATGAAATGTCAGACTGCTGGTGGCATAAATAATTTATTTTTAAAACTTTTTGAATTAGGTGGATGTTTTTCTTAATGTGGAACAGTTAAAAGAAGAAATTGAATTTTTAAAGAATGCACACAAGAGGAAAACACAATTGGGTACTCTCAAGACTTTTCCAAATGGCTGTAGAGTACAAGAAGATAATAGTAGCAACTCCTTACCTCAAAGCTACAGTGAAAATGTTAAGCTGCTGATGGCATGGATTAATGCTGTTTGTGGATTTTACAATATTAAGGTAAACAATTTTGTGTACATTTCAGCAAAGATATCCTTTGCTGTCATAAGAATGCTTAGTCTTGATATAGCAGAGTTCTTCAAATCATCAAATATGTAGTAGACGCCAATGATAATTAGTTTTAAATATCCTTCTGGACTTTGGTTAATCTGATTTGAAATAACCATCTTTCTGTGGGTTCAGCTGCAGCTCTTTTTTTAAACAAATTTGAGCAAAAGGATCTCCCCTTCTAGCTAGTCTTATACATAAAAATGCCTTTTAAACATAGAACATTTTTGCTGGAAAATGGGATTGTTTGAGGGTTTTTGCAATGAACGTTCATCCTAAAGTATTTTTGCGTAAAATTTTCACCACTCATAGGAACTGCGAGAATTAAACTAACGTTTGGGATAAGGGAGATTCCTCTCCTCAGAGATGTTTGTTTAAAGGAACATGTTGTTTGTTCCTTCCAAGAACAACAGCCCTGTTCAGAGACTTGTCTCTGGTCAGAATACAGTCACACCTGCTAGTTTTTCTGAAGGGTAAAATAGAGCACTTAAGGCTGATGCAAAACTTATTACTGTACTACATACATAGTGTAAAGGTATCTATAGAAGTTTCTTTGGGATCCTTCTGTAGAAAGGTTGGTTTCTTTTTGGTTTCTTAAATGTTTCCCTTGGAGATTCACTTTATAGTGATTCACGCCTCTTGTTTCTGGTTTCTCACAGCTGTATGTCACTGTACAGTGAATTTTCAAAGGAAGCACTAGCTACATAAATTCTTTTGTTTGCACTTGGTCACTTTCAAAGGTACAAGATAACAAATTCTATATCTAGTTTATATCAATTAACTGGTAATAAAAGTTCAAGGAACTTGTATCTTACTTGTATTTTATTTAATAGGTGGAAAACTTCACAGTGTGTTTCTCAGATGGTAGAGTCTTATGTCATTTGATTCATCATTATCATCCATGCTACATGCCTTTGGAAGCTGTGTGCCAACGTACAACACAAACAGTAGAATGCTCAAGAACTCATACGGTGGGCCTAAACTGTTCCCCCTCATCCTCTTCAGAGTCCGATACTTCTTTAAATGTTATGGAAGGAATGTTTGACCAAAGTGAGTTATTTGATGCACAGAAATTCATGTTAAATCTCTCTTTTTTTGTGCATAATTTGTGCATAAAAACTTGTCAAATTGTGGAGCAATCAAATTGATTTGACAAACTTTTTCTCTTTGCAAAGCTGTAACTACCTCAGTCCTGTACAAGGAGCTCTTGGACAATGAAAGGAAAAACTTCCAGCTAATCAATGCAGCAGTTTCTGACCTAGGTGGAATACCAGCAATGATTCATCACTCAGACATGTCAAATACAATTCCTGATGAGAAGGTAAGATGCCTTTAGAGTTGATGTGAACATATTCTACTCTTCCATATAGATCTTAACTTGCTGTGTTTTGTGTTTATATAGGTTGTTATTACCTACCTATCATTTCTGTGTTCGCGGCTTCTAGATCTTCGGCAAGAAACTCGAGCTGCACGATTAATTCAGTCTGCTTGGAGGAATTACAGGCTGAAAAGGGAACTGAAACTTTCTCAGGTACTCTTTGCCTGTGCAATATTCATAGCTTCTACTTTGAGAAATAGTAAATAAAGAATATAAATTTCTTAGTGGTGTAATCTACTAAAACACACCTTCGTATAAGACTATTCTGAAGTAATTACATTTGTTTAAAGGCTACTGTTGTTTCTTTTGTGTTCTGATTAAAGCATGTCAACCCTTAAGCCTTTTCCCCGATATTTCAAATATAAAATAGTTGCACTGCTTCCCTAAAATACAAAGGGAGTAGTTAATTTTTAATTACTATTAATGTCTACATCTACATCTACCCCATCTACAAGGGTAATTAAACTGCTGCATGGATTTACTATTTGTGTTCAGAAGTTAAACTTCACCAGTGTTTTGAGTTGAATCTCATGAGTTCTAATGCTTTGTTTCTTGCTTTTCTGGTAGTTATACCAGATCTTTTTATGGTTTTAAAAACATGACACCATTAAGGTTGATAAATGCCCCACTGTGTCTAACTGAGATACACGTTATTCGATGTTGGAACAGCGTTCAAGTGAAATATTCTAAGAATCTGTGGTGTAGAAGGGGGCAGAGGTTGTATTTATGTCAGCTTTCTCATCTCTAGTTTCTATACTTTATAAAAACTACATAGCCTTAATGATGGTGACAAAACATTTATTCCCTTTATAACTGTTTTTAAATAACTAATAGTAAAGATGCTGGTAGGGGGAATCAAAAACAAAACCCCTAAACATTGCAGGCTTTTTTTATTTAGTCTTACAGTGTGCACATATGCACTTTGTTAGGCTAATAGTAGGGTTCTAACAAGATGATCTAATATTGACATGTTACATTTCTTTCTTCCTTTTACTTTAATGTACTTCAGTTTGTTACTAGAGGCTTTGGGTTACTGTAAAAACACTGGTTTGTATGTGTAAACAAAACTCTGGACTAGATGGTCATGAGCTGGTATGACTATATACTCATATTATTTGAATATAGCTGGAAAGCATTCTGGTGTGCTCCATTAGTAAGGGTATCTTAAACTCATGAATGAAAACTAAAATTGAGGCTTAAAAATGGGTTGCTTAAGAGTGCTGAAAAATTGAGTATGAAGGAGGAAGAACTATGAAGGCGAGAGGTTGCAGATTTAAGTGATAACACTATTTTACGAAGAACTTGGTGCTGCGATAAATGTTGTGTCTCAGAAAAGTTCTTTTACTAAAGAAAAGCTGTGGTATCAACAAGCCTAATTTTTATGAGATTGCTTTAGATAGTTATTTTGATACATCAAAAATTTGAGTGAAAATTCCAATCCTAACTGTTCAATGGAAATTCACTCTTTGTAGGAAAAAGACAGAGCTGCTCGGATAATTCAAAAATCTGCAATAAACTTCTTGTTTCGTCGACGCATCCTGAAGAAAGTGAATGCAGCAGTTTTCATCCAGAAGCACTGGAGAAGATACTTAGCCAGGATGATTTTTTTAAATCTGAAAAAGACAAAACTGGAGGAAGCCAGAAGTAAATCTGCCACGGTCATTCAGGTAACATGTTCTAAAGTGAGATACACAGCAAGGCAACCCTCTGAAACCTGTAAGAAAAAGGCTTGCTCATGGTCATCTGTTCTGCTTGCAGCACCTGATGTCTCATGAAAATGTAATACTTTTTTTTTTTCCCCTACCGCCCCACACCTCCCCAACCCCCTTTTTGAGATGTTTTGGTAACTTTTCTCTCTTTAGAGAGAAATGGTAATTTGCTATTAAATCAACAATTATTCCGTCTTAGTTAATATTTTGGTATACCATAAACATTAAAACACTGGGCCTTAAACCAGTCAACATAAGGACTGATCAGAATGTTACTTGAAGAAGCTTTAAAAAAAAATAAAAATTATTCTCTTAGTGTTATGACACCTGCAGTGCACACATTCAAAATGGCAGACATTAATTACCAATTGGTGGTTGGGCAGTTAATACAGTTTCTCAAGATACTTTCCCCCACTATTACTCAAAGCTAAATATTACATTTTTAAGATTTTTTTGGAGTGGAGATTAAAGAAGCACTGATTTATCAAATAGTTTAAAAAGGAATCCTTTGTTGTCAGGGCAAACTTAGCTTTTTCCCCCAGAAATAAATGCTTAGAAAAATCAATGATTCAAGCATTTGGCTTTTAGGTGTGGGGTTTTTTGTTTGGTTTTTTTTTTTCAATGTAGATGTCTGGGCTTATCTTCCTAGGATTTAAGCAGGAATAAAGAGATCTTAAAAAGTCTGAGGTTGGTAGTCCTCAAATTTAGGCTTAACTTGAGATACCATGAAGGAAATACTAAATTTTCTGTTTTTTTCCCTGCAGGCTTATTGGAGGAGATACTCTGCTAGGAAAAGATATTTACAGCTAAGATACTATGTTATTTTTGTACAAGCAAGGATAAGGATGGTTAAGTCGGTTGCTGCATATAAACGAATTATTTGGGCTGCTGTTACAATTCAGAGTCATCTGCGTGCATTTAAGTTGGCAAAAAAAGATCGTCAAAGATATGAAACCTTGAAATCTTCAGCACTTACTATTCAGTCTGCATTCAGAAGATGGAGAAAATGCAAAATTCAACAGAAAATTAAAGCAACTTTAGTGCTTCAGGCTTACTTCCGAAAATGGCAATCTTCAAAACTGGCTAAAAGAAAGAGGGCTGCCCTTGTCATACAGGCTTGGTATAGGATGCACAGAGATCTGAAGCGGTATCTACGTATTAAGCAAAGTGTTATCAAGATTCAGGCTTGGTACAGATGTCAGCTGGCTAGACATATTTACCAGGAATACAGGGCAAAAATAGTGGCAATTCAGCAGTATTACAGGGCTTATAAACTAGGAAAAATTGAAAGAGAGGACTATTTGCAAAAGCGTGCAGCAGTGATAGCTCTCCAAGCTGCTTTTAGAGGCATGAAGGCACGTAAAGTATACAGGCAAACAAAAGCAGTTTGTGTTGTTCAGTCACTGTGGAGAATGAAAAAAGAGAAACTAAGATTCCTACGATTAAAAAAATCTGTTACTACATTGCAGTCACATGTGAGAAAATACCAACAAGTAAAAAGATACAAAGAGATTAAAAACGCTGCCTCTGTAATTCAAACTTGGTATAGGGCACATGTCACTTCTAAAAAAGCAGCTGCTTCTTTCCAGAGGATGCGTCTGGCTGCTATTGTCCTACAGTCTGCCTACAGAGGAATGGAAGCTAGGAGAGAGGCTCGCGTGTTGAGATCTGTGATAAAAATTCAGTCAAGTTACCGTGCTTATGTTGTCCGGAAGAGATTTAAAAGCTTGAAAGATGCAACAGTGAAGATTCAAGCTTTTGTAAAGATGAAGCAAGCACATACGCATTATTGTACATTAAGGGAGGCAACGCTTTTTGTCCAGCAAAGGTATCGGTCTCATAGATATGCTCTTCAACTTAAAGAAGATTATAGAAAATTGAAGGGAGCTTGCATAAGAATTCAAGCTGTAGTTCGAGGCTATCTTGTCAGGAAACAAATACAGAGGTGGAGGAAGACTGCAGTATTTCTCCAGGCTTGCTACAGAATGAGAAGGGACAGGCAACATTATTTAAGCATCTATAGTGCTTCCATTGTCATTCAAAAGCATTATCGCGCATACAGAAAGCAACTGTGTCAGAGGCAGGAGTTCTTGCAAGTTAAAAAAGCAGCTGTGTGCTTACAGGCAGCTTACAGGGGTTATAAAGTACGCAAAAAGCTTGAACTTGAGTATAGAGCTGCTATTAAAATTCAGACTGCTTTTAGAGCTCATGCTGCAAGAATGAAATACAAGGCAATGGTTCAAGCTTCCATTGTGATTCAGAGGTGGTACAGAACTTATAAGACTGGCAACAAGCAAAGACTGAACTTCTTAATAACAAGAGCAGCAGTGCTTTCTTTACAGGCAGCTTTTCGTGGCTGGAAGGTACGAAAGCAGATTCGAAGACAACGTATTGCTGCTACTAAGATACAGTCAGCCTTCAGAAGATTCATGGCGCTGAAAAAATTCAGACTTATCAACCATGCTGTGCTAACTATCCAAAAGCAATACAGGGCCACTCTTATAGGCCACAAACAACGGCAAAAATACATTCAGCTGCGTAACTCTGTAGTGCATCTTCAGGCAATATGGAGGGGGAAAACTGTGAGAAAAATAATTCAAAAGAAACATATTCTTGCAACAATTGTTCAGTCCTATTACAGAATGCATGTAAATCAACTAAAATATAAGAAACTAAGACAAGCCGCTGTAGTGATTCAGAAATACTTCAGAGCTTACTGTATGAAAAAAAATGAACGTGCAGTTTATCTAAAAACAAAGGCAGCTGTGTTAGTCTTGCAGTCTGCTTACCGTGGGATGATTGTGAGGAAACAATTGAACAAACAAAACAAAGCTGCCACAACCATACAAGCTGCCTTCAAATCTTACCTGGTCAAAAAGGACTATGAAAGACTTAGATCTGCAGCTATAGTAGTTCAAAGGCATTATCGTGCAATTATGCATGCTAAACATCAAAAGCAGAAATATTTGTCTTTAAAAAAAGCCGCAGTCAAATTGCAAGCTATTTATAGAGGTGTGAGAGTTAGACGACGAATTCACTGCATGCATCAAGCAGCTATTTGTATCCAAGCCACATTTAAGATGCATCGAATGAACATAAAATATCAGGCAATGAGAATGGCAGCAATTATAATTCAAAGACAGTATAAAGCATTTTGTTTAGGCAAAGTACAACGTAAAAAGTACTTGGAACTAAAGAAGTCTATCATTATCCTTCAGGCTGCCTGTAGAGGCATGAAGGTGCGACAAGACTTAAAAACTATGCATCAGTCAGCAGTGATAATACAGTCTTATTATCGAATGTACAAACAACAGAGGGATTACAGAAAATTGTTGCTGGCAACTAGGCAGATTCAGCAGTGGTTCCGTGCTTGTAAGGAGCGAAATACACAAGTTCACAACTATATGATTATGAAAAGTGCTACACTTTGTATCCAGGCTGCGTTCCATGGTATGAAAACAAGAAGACTTATAAGAACTATGAGTGAATCAGCTGAGCTTATTCAAAGAAGATTTAGAACTTTTCTCAAAAGAAAACATTTTCTTTCCATTAAGACAGCTGCTATTGTAATTCAGAGAAAATACAGGGCAACAAAACTAGCAAAAATTCAACGTCGAAAGTATCTGTCTTTCCTTAATGCTGCTGTTATCATACAGTCTGCTTATAGAGGCTTTGCGGTAAGAAAAAAAATGCAGCAGATGCATCAAGCTGCTACAGTTATTCAAGCAATGTTAAGAATGCATAAAATTTACATTTCTTATCAAGCTGTCAGGCTTGCTTCAGTAATCATACAGCAACGTTATCGTGCTTACAGGGAAGGGAAGCGTGTAAGAGAAATATACTTAAAACTCTACAATTCTGTTTTAGTTCTTCAGGCTGCCTATAGAGGAATGAAAACAAGATGTTTCTTGAAGAAAAGACGTGAGGCAGCACTTACAATACAGAGAAACTACCGAATGTATAGGCAGTACTGCCATTACAGAAAAGTTCAGTGGGCAACCCAGCTAATACAGAAGAGGCACAGAGCCAATAATCTAAAGAAAATTGCAGTACAGCAGTACTCTTCATTAAAGAAAGCAGCAACTTGTATTCAGAAGGCTTTTCGAGACAGGCAAGCAAAAAAACATCGAGAAATGCACTGTGCTGCTATTGTTGTTCAGAAAAATTTTAAAGCTTTTAGAGAACGTCAAAGATATCTCTCTCTTAAAGCAGCTAGTCTTGTCTTTCAGAGAAGATACAGAGCTTTGATTCTGTCAAGACAGCATACTTTGGAGTATCTTTCTCTTCGCAGAGCAACTATTCATATACAGGCTGTGTACAGAGGCATCAGGGTGCGGAAGAGTATTGAGCATATGCATTCAGCTGCTAGTACAATACAGTCAGCCTACAAAATGCACAAGAATAGAAGATCCTATCAAAATATGAGAATTGCAGCTATTGTTATACAGAACTACTATCGTTCCTACTTTAAAGGAAAGAATCAACGAAAGAAATACCTGACAATGAAGAATTCTGCTCTTGTTATTCAAGCATCTTATAGAGGCATGAAGGAACGACGGAAACTGAAAATCATTCTTGTTTCAGCAATTGTAATACAGTCTAATTATCGCATGTACAGACAACATAGATACTACAAACAGTTGTGCTGGGCTGTCAGAGTTATACAACAAAGGTTCAGAGCCAAAATGGCAAAAGAAGCTGACATGGAAAACTATGCAAAAATAAAAAAGGCTGTCATTTGCCTTCAATCCTCTTTTCGTGCTAAAAAAGCTAGGCAGTTGTATAAAACCAGTGTTGCTGCACGGTGCATACAATCATTCTTACAAATGCGCATAGAGAGGAGGCGCTTTCTTGAAAAGAAAGCAGCAGCAATAATGATCCAGTCTATGTTCCGATGCCAAAGAACAAGGATTCGCTATAAATTGATTCAGAGTTCAGCAGTTGCTATTCAGAGGTGGTACAGAGCATGTCGCAGGGCTCGTTTACAGAAAGCAGAGTATTCTGCTCAAAGGCAAGCAATAGTAATTATTCAGTCTGCTTTCCGTGGTATGAAAGCAAGAAAAATAGCAAGACAAGCACGAGCTGCAAGAACGATTCAGTCTTTTCTTCAGATGGCTGTGCAGCGTAGAAAATTTATTCAACTTAGAACAGCAGCTATTACGTTACGAGCCTATTACTTAATGCATAAAACTAAATCAGAGTATGCAAGCTATAAAAAAGCAGCAGTTGTCTTACAGCGATACTACCGATCCCATTTGATTGTGAAATACCAAAGAATGACTTATTTACAAACACGGAGGAACGTTATCATTGTGCAGGCTAGAGTCAGAGGATTCATTGAAAAGAAGAGGTTTCACAAAATTAAAGAAAGCACAATAAAAATTCAGGTACTTTTAAATGTATAGTAGTGGGGTTTGGGGGTGTGGTTCGTTTTTTTTTTTTTAAATATTGCTGCTCTTGCAAACAAACGTTTAAACCTATATGTTAAAATAGAATTCATTTCTGAAGTGTACTGCACGGCAGGTGTGTAAAGCTTACTACCACACCGCACAGTTCAGTCTGTTTTGTCTTTCCTTGCTGAGGCACTCAAGAAGTAACATTCGCTTTTTCTTCTTGTTTCTCCACTAGAATTTTACTATTTCAAATGAGTTCTGATCCTTGTGTGTGTTTCTGTGGTTCTTGAAAGAATATTTTTGTTCTAGCTGGATTTCACCATATTAGTATCTTAATGTTTTCTTTGATTGGAATGTGAATGAAGGCTGTCTTGATATGTTGAAATGAGTGGGCACTGGTATTGGGTATAAAGTGAAGTAAATGGCAAAAAAGGCAGGACTGCTGCATTCTTTAAGACTTGTATTTAGGAAGGCATGAGTAAATCTAGACTAATTTGAGTGCCTGCCTAACATTTTGAGGAGGAATATAAGGAGAGAAACTGCATTCTTGGTGTATGTTTCAGTTGGTATCTTGAGTGGCACCACATGAAACTTAGCGTGAAACTATCTGTGATTTCTCAGAGGTACTCTAGGAAGTGGGAAGTGTTTAGTTTGATGTTTTTTCCTTCCATCATTGCTGCAATAAAAGTGTGGTCAGCAAGAAGTAATGAGAATTGTTCTTAATCTCCATGTAGCGAGCTAAATATCCATCCATTGTGAATTCAAAGAAGCTTAGAAGATTAGTTACTCTGAAGTGCTTTTTCAATTTTTTTATTTTTTTTTATGATGAGGGAGGGAGGAAGATATGTTTCCTTCTTCTTTATATTAATTATGATTTGTATGTAGTGGGAGTACACTTTTTTTCCCTTCTGGGAAAAGCTTTAAGTGACTTCCTGTGGTGGCCTTAGTTATTTTACCCTAAGGGAAGGTGTTTCTCTTTAGGGTATTATTGGAAGGAAAGGGTTAGATTTTTCCCCCCAAATCAGGGATGAAAGCAAAATAAATAATCTCTCATAATAATTTGTTAGATTGCTATCATCCTGTTGGAGAGCACATGTTCTGCTTAATAGATAAGAAAACAGGTGTGCCTTCCTCACTTCTATGTTTTGGGGGAAAGTGGTAGCTGTTTTAGTAAATTTCTGAATGTTTAACTTGCATATCCTGAAAAATATAATTATGATTACTTTGCTTAAAAGGTAGGAAAAAAGGTAAAAAGGGTAGAAAAAAAGAATTAATTAGGAAATCAGAAATATATTTACTTATATTGTTATTTTTCTAACAAGTCAGTGAGTACAGCTGTACTTAATAATATGCAAACGCCTTCCCAGTCAATACCATGCAAGTGATGAAATATTCTTTTTCTTTTAAGGCATTTTTCCGTGGATTTGTTGAGAGACAGAAATACCTTCAGTGCAGGTTTTCTGCTGTATTAATACAGCAGCACTACAGAGCCCATCAGATGCGAAATATTGAACAACAAAGATACCGTCAAATGAAAAGAGCTGCCATTAGGATTCAGGTAATCCCATAAGGTGGTTTTTGTTGGGTGTTTGTTTTTTTTTTTTAATCTCTCTTATATTTGTGTCTTCATGACATAATTATTTTTATAGACATTCAAGAGAGTGGCATCTGTGGTGTTTCCCTGATGTGTTTTACTTGCTTTAGAAAACATCTTCTGGACGTGAGAAATTAAGTATTTGTAATACTGTAGAGATAGGCATCCTAAAAGCCTTTCATGCTAATGTGACTTTTTTCCTTTTAATTTTGTTTGTTCCATTAAACAAAATAAAAAATCAAGTTTTGAATTTTATTTCCTTTTCATATATTTAATAGGCATCATATAGAGGATATAAAGCCAGGCAGTGGGTTAACAAAATGAGAGCAGCACAAGTAATTCAAGCCTGGTTTCGAGGCTGCAGAGCACGGAAGGAATATGCATCTGTGGTAAAAGCTATATGTGTTATCCAGAGACACTTCAAAACAAAACAACAGCGGGCCCGGTAATACTGAATTTGATATAAATTTCTCAGCTTTTCAAAGTTTTTATTGTATAATTATTTAGTACTGTTTTGCACTCTGGCAAATGCCTATAGATTATCAGGCTCTGACCCTGCATCGTGTATGTAATGTACATGAATATAATCCTGTTGATGCAGGTAGGATTATTCTGCACAAGATTTTTCTTATGTTTAAATATTTTTTTTTGGACTGGAAGCTACCTCACAAACTTAAATTTTGCATATTGGGGTTCTAGAAAGAGTAGGCCTTGATCTTTTTTCACTTATCATTCTTTTTTCACAGGAAGGCTATTCTGGATATTGTTAAAATTCCAGTATAAAACTAATAGCTATAACAAAAAGCTATTTCATTATAATGCATAATGAAATAGTTAAACTAGTTTGTGTTTATTTTGCTGTGAGGCGGTTTTACAATAAATACTCTACTAGATCAGCCTGATAACTCATCTCACTCAGAGCTGTGTCCTCTGCCAATAGCATTGGAAGATGCTGTTTAAGGAGAGTATGTTAACTTGACCACTTCCTAAGGTCCTCTCTCAGCATCCATGCTTGTTAGATTATGGATGCTAGAACTTACATCCTTGCCTATTGCCTTCATTATCCTTTTATGGGCCTGTTGTATGTCAATCTGTTTAATGCAGTTTAAACTGCTGTCTTCCTCCCCAACCTCCTTTTGGCAGCAAGTTCTGGAAGTACCTACTGTGGGAAAACAGAAACCATCTTCTATTTTAAAATAGTCCTTCTGCCAACATTGCTGGCTATCCCCTTGTTCTAGTGTTCCAAGATTTGCTTGATAACAGCTCTGCTTTCACAATATCTGTCTTAATAATTTTGTAAACCGTAATGCAAGTGTCCTTAACTTTCGGAAAAAAGCAAAGATGCATTTTCATGTTAGGTTTTTAAAAATGAAGATCTGTGCACTTACCATTCAAAGAAGATGGAGAGCAACCCTTACTGCACGAATGATTCAACATCAGTTTCTGGCAACTAAGAATGCTGCACTTAAGATTCAGTTGGCATATAGACAGTACAGGGCTAGAAGACACTTAAAGGTATGTTTTCACTTGGACTCTGCTATGTCATGGTTGCTTCAAAAACTTTCAATGTATTTGAGTGATTTTTGTCATCAATATGCAGAAGTGTAGAAAAGAAAAAAGGTGGGGCTAGAACAAAGATTTTTCAAATCAAAACTGTTCAATCTACAAAATATTAAATTTCCTTTTTGCTTTGAGCAATGAGGTTGCGTCTTGTTTTCAAACAGTTCCAGTTGTTGAATTACGCCTGTCTATACTGATAAAATATTTATAGATTTTACAAGATATACAAGATAAAATGTAAAATTTTCTGCTGGCTTTATAGCTTACAAAGGATTAAGTTAAATTGCCCATATTTTGACCCCATTTAGGTAAGGGAAAAGACCTTCAAAATTGTCAAAGTGCATTTTTATATAGACTAGTAGCATGACTTTGCTTGTATTTCCTATTTTATTTTTGTCCTTTTTCTTATGATTGAAAAAAATCTAGAGCTACCATATAAATCTATATTGATCATGACAGGAACGAACAAAAGTTTAATTATCAATGCATTCTTTAAAATCTTTTTCAGAAGCTCCAAAGCTTCATGTTTGATCCAAAAAGCATACAGAGGTTTCAATGCAAGAAGGAAATTTGTTCAATAAAAAACTGCTACTGTAATTATCTGAAAACATCTGAGGGCTTGACAGGAAGGCAGGCTTCAATTTATGAAATACAACAAAACTAGAGGAGCTCTCATTAAACTGCAAGCACTTATATGGGCTTTAGTCAGAAAAAAGCATGGTATACTTCAAATTAAAACTATACTTTTGATGTAAAGTATTTCTAGAGCTGTTTTAGCATTAGTTCTGGCTGACAAGAAAAGGAAAACCTGATCACTTGTTGTTGAACCCAAATTCTTGTTGACTACTTTGAAAATTGTGTGGGTCAGAGTAGATCAAAATACAGTTTGACCCTTTTCTCACAATCCTTTAGTACTAAAATAGGTTGTCATTGTTGGTTGTGTTTTTAGCTTCTCTGATCTTTGTGGCTTACCTGTAACTGATACTTTTGCACACACACACTTACAATGAAACTGTTCTCTGCTATATATCAATGTTGTTGCTTACAGTCACTTCTCTGTGTTATTGTTTAGCTCAGAGACCCAGTACTGAAGAAAGGTAGCTTACTGTAGTTCTGAGGTAATGATTTCTGAGGTGATTCTTCAGCATCTAATAACATATTGCTATATACTGTGGTCTGCATAGATGGTCAGCTGTATCTGAGTATGAAAATTAATTATGTTCCCTGTTTTGTTTTCCTTCCACAGATTTTAGAACAAAAACAAAAGAAGAGACTACTTTATTTTACAGCAGCTGCATATCATCATATCTCTGCAATTAAAATTCAAAGGGCATATAGGATTCACCTCATCTTAAAACTTGCACAAAAGCAGATCTCGTCTGTTCTTCTAATACAGGTTAGTCTGATTAAGGATGAATGATTTTTTGTAACATAGTCTAATTTCTTTTCTGTCAGCTAAGCTGTAGCACTAAGACACCGTAGTTCCTTCACATGTGAAAATAAAGCTAAATTATGGGGACTCTGTTTTATTAAATAATGCTGCTTATAACCAGCTAAGTATAATAGAGTGGATCTCAACAGACTCTGGAGGCTTAAGGACTTTAAAGATGAGGATGGATGGGAAGGTTTGTTTCCTTCAGACCCTCAAGCTTGCTAAAAGAATCTGAGTGCTGTCTTAGCCTATTTCTTTACATGCTACTGGAAGTAGGAGAGATCAGACACGACAAACTGTAAGGCTCGTGAAATGAAGAGCATCCCCTTACACGAACAATCCCCTAGCATACAGTGATTTATGTGGTTGGGTGTTTCTAACCTGCCAGTGGTACCAGAGCCTGTCTAAGTTGCAGCATTTTTAATATAACCATGTTTTATTTCTCTAAAAGCAAGATCAAAAATCAGGTCTGTATTGCAGCACTGCTTAATAGGAAAAATTATCTTCAGGTCTCCAAACTGACCATTAGCTTAGTACCAATAACAGAAGGTCAGCATTAGATAAATGGAGAGGCTGAAACAGGAACCCTAAAATAGCTGTTCTCCAGTCAATTATGGTGTGGCAAACTTTGCTTTACTACTCCTCCATATATAGAAATCTGTTACCTCTTGCCATAAGTTACATTTTCCCCTTAAGGCAAGAGCAAATGGGTGGAAAAGGCTTTTTTTGCTCAGATCTGGCATACAGTACCCTGTCTCCCTTCTCTGTATATAGAGGGGAAGAAAAACAGAGCTGTGAAATGAGAAAAGCAAAGTGGTGGTTCTCCTTAAAAGCCAGCCAAGAGAAAGAAAACTCCTAGAATGGAGTAATGCCAGACACAAGTATAAATTGGGAGAGGAGTGGCTGGAAGAGCAGCCGTGCAGAAAGGGATCTGGGGGGCTGGCCGACAACAGACTCAATACGAATCAGCAGTGTGCCCTGGTAGCCAAGAGGGCAAACCACATGCTGGGGTGCATCAAACACAGTATAACCAGCCGGTCAAAAGAGGTGATTATCCCGCTGTATTCAGCAATGGTGCAGACTCACTTCAAGTATTGTATGCAGTTCTGGGCCCCGCAATTTAAGAAGGTGTTCAGATCCTTGAATGCATCCAGACAAGGGTAACAAAGCTGATGAAAGGGGTGGAGGGAATGTCTTATGAGGAGCAGTGAAGGACCTTGGTTTTATCTAGTTTGGAGAAAAGGAGGCTGAGGGTGATGTCATTGCTTTATGGCTTGCTGAGGAGAGGAAGTGGAGAGGGAGGTGCTGATCTCCTTCTTCCTGGTATCCAGCGATAGGATGCGTGGGAATGGTTCAAAGCGGTGCCAGGGGAGGTTTAGACTGAACATTATGAAGCATTTCTTTACCGAGAGGGTGGTCAAACACTGGAACAGGCTTCCTGGAGAGGTGGTCAATGCCCCAAGCCTGTTACTGTTTAAGAGGCATTTGGACAGTGCCCTTAATAACATGCTTTCTTTTTTGGTCAGCCCTGAAGTGGTCAAACAGTTGGACTTAGATGATCATTGGAGGTCCCTTCCAACTGAAAATATAATATAGTGTAGTATCGTATAATATAATATAAGGAATGCTTCCCTAACTGCTCCTAGTTAAGATTTCATTTTGCGGTCTTGCATTTCAGCTATCCCAAGGCCAATCAGAGCTGTGTCATGGTGGTTATATGGGTGCTAGTGATGTTTATAATGCCTGTATCTATCAAAGTTCATGTTAAAATAGATCTTCAGTTTTTATCAATGCTTGTTTAGGATAGGAAAAGGGAATTTAGGCAAAAGTCTTAAATAAATAAATAGAGAGGCACTTTAATTTTAAACAGAGATGGTTCCGAGCAAAAATGCAACAAAAGAGATTTCTAAGAGATTATCAAAGAATCATTCAATTACAACGTGTGATTCGAGGCTGGCTAAATCACAGAAATGATGCAGCAACCGTAATCCAGCGAAATGTACGAAGATTCCTTGCCTGCAGACGTAGGAGAAAATTTGCAGCTGGAATAATTAAATTTCAGGTAAATACCTCTTGTAAGAAAACTATGAATTTTTAAATTTTTTTTCTCTTCTGGGTTTTTAGAGAGAGGAAAGCTGTTTACTTTGGTTGGTGAATTTATGAGTTAAATTGCAAGCCAAGTCGTCTTCAATTTAGATATCAAAGCTAAATGCAAACAGATCATGAAGCAATATTAAGCAGATACCTGTTGAGGTGACGTGGGAGTGTGTGTGGAGTGTATATGCATGTTTGTTCTGGTAGTTTGTCTTGAAAATCCAGTATTGGGAAGATTAAACACTGAATGGTAATTGCTTTAATAACCAAGGTAATGAATATTTTGTCGGACTTGTGTAAAATTGCTTTGGAATGGTAATGGAACTTCTATTGTCTCTTGTTCACAACCTTTTTCTCTTTGTGAAATTCCTTTTCTGTAGGCATTGTGGAGAGGATATTCTTGGAGAAAGCATAATGATACAGCAAAAACCCAAGCTTTAAGATGTAGTTTGGCAAAGGCTAACGAAAAGAGCAGAGAAGAAAACAAATTGTGCAACAGAACTGCAATTGCTATTGAATACCTTCTAAAATACAAACATATCTCTTATATTCTTGCAGCATTAAAGCATCTGGGTCAGTATATTGTTTTATTATACTGATAGATTTCCAGGGTGATAGAACCTGGAATTTTTCAGCTGAGAAGATTTCATAACGATATTTAGGTTTTCTGTATGATTGTAAAATGTGAACTGTTAGAGAGTGGAGTGGAGGTTTTTTCCAGACTAAAATAAGATTATTGATTTAAGAACAATATTAAAATGGTTGTGTAGAAAAAGGAAATGCTATATGATTGTGGCATTCCTAGTAACACTATGCCTTACATAAGTCAATTATATTTACTATCAGTACATGTTGTCTGTGGATTGTTTTGTCTGCCAAATTTTTAGTCTGGAATATTAAAACTATTGTAATTGCTGGTTTTACTTCTTTGCACCTCTACTTAAAAATAAGAGAAAACCCTGATTTATAATTAAGTTGCTTGAGCTTCAGAGGGGGGTTTTTTCTTGTTGTTTTTTTTTCTTTAATTAATAGAGGTGGCTACCAGGCTGTCCCCGCTTTGTTGTGAAAATATGGCCCAGAGCAGAGCAATCTTCACTATTTTTGTTCTGATCCGAAGTTGCAACCGGAGTGTTCCATGCATGGATGTGATCAGATATTCAATTCAGGTTCTACTTAATGTTTCAAAGGTAACTAATATTATGCTTTTGCAGTGTTATAAGCTGTAGACTATCTTATTGTAGTATTTATTTATCCACACAATTTCTGGATATATTTGAAACAACAAAAGTAATAGTCTTGATAAAAAAACAGTTTCTGAATTTTAACTATGTTATTTTGAAACCAGTTATCTACTTTGTAATAATTATAATCTAATTTTCCTTTTGGCAAAAGAAAATTATTTCATGGGTTTAAAGTAGTAATACTTTCAACTGATTGCATTGTAAGGTATCCCAAGTATTTCATGAAACTGTGTAGAAATACAAAACTGTAGCAGTTAAGATAAGCTATGAAGTTGTTTTAAGGTAGAATTGTATATGTTCCAGGAGACAGGCCACATCCCATCAATTCCTATCATAGAATAGGCTATGTTTACACTTTTTTTATTTCTCACAGAAGGAATTATTTTCATAAATACTTAAGGCTGACTGTTCTAAAGTTTTTAACTTTGAAATTTAAAATATTTGCTAAACATACTTTTTGATCTTATATCCATCCTACAGGCATTTACATTGAAATTCTTTTATTTTTATTTCAGGAAAATAATTTAACATTTAGGCTAAACGTATTTTTAAATTCTCTACCTAAACTTAATCTAATCTATTTTTTTTTTAAACATAAAATCAGAGTCTATGGGTTTCTAAACAAGGGAGGAATCACAAAGGGTAGCTTTTTATAACCTGTTACAATGGTGTAACATATAGAAATTATATTTATTGCTTGGATGCCAGTTCAACTACAAATTTAATCTAAGGAGAACATGGATTTTGCTTTTTCCTCTAACCTCAAAGATATTTTAATGATTTGTCTATATAAGCTCTCTTGTCTCTTTCTTGTATGACAGTATGAAAGAACTACTCAAGCAGTTTATGAAGTAGAAAATTCTGTAGATACGTTACTAGACCTACTGCAGATGTACAGAGGGAAAGCTGGGGACAAAATTTCAGAGAAAGGAGGAAGCATTTTCACAAAGACCTGTTGTTTGTTGGCCATCCTTTCAAAGGATTCGAGAAGAGCTCTGGTAAGACTTAAATGTTTTGGGTTTAACAGTTTGATTTAACATGTTTTTCTTGCATGTTTTGGTGGTGTTTGTAACTGGTGTTTTTTTTCCCCTATCCCTCTCTATTATGGATGTAATATTAATTATGACTAAACTCTGATTAAAAAAAAATGCATTTTCAAGATGGCGAAAACACTCATTATTTTGTGCTTTGTATGCCCTGGTCAGCCAGAGCTATTCAATAACACATTGAAGTTCTGATCCTGCAGTCCTTGCAAGATTATGATATTGCAATCCCTAGTTTCCACAGTGTTTGATGACTTACTATCAATTGTGTAGTGTTAGATATAGTTTAGTTGCCACTTAATTAACTTTTATTCCATTTCTGAAAGTTCACTGTTGCCTTTCAGATAAAGTTAAGGTCTTTATTGTCAGTAACAACGGGCAATATAATTGTCCATGACTTTGTGTTGATATACTCTATTGTACAGAGATATAGCCTGCTTCTGAAAGAAATTTCCTTTTTTCATGCCTGTTGCTAGACTCTCTAATAAGGTTATTAGGGTAGTTTGAGTTCTGTGCTATACATTTACTAACTGTTTATCCATCAGATATAAGTTAACCAGTCACCTCTGACCATTGCATTATTCTTTCATTGCTATAAAGACAGGTATCAACACTAATTTGTCTCTCTGTACCAATCGTTGAAGACATATGCCAATGACATATGTGAAAATTGGTTTTAATGAGAAATTAGTAAAATCTGACTTGTAAGAGCTTGAATTTTCTGAGATCTCAGGGCGTATACTAGTTGTGAAGTATTTTGAAAGCATTACACCACTGGCCTGTAGGTGTGCTGGCTTTAAAATGGTGTCACTGTACTTGTGGGTAGAACTTCAGCTTAAATTATAAACATTCAGTTTTCATTGAATAAAACAGATTTCTTGATTTGTTAAGTTGCTTTCGAACTTGTAGTATTAACTGTGTACTGTTTTCACCTTTTCTCAGGAAATCCGAAGCATACCGAGAGCGGTTACTTGCATTCAAAGCTTGTATAAACTTACAGCTCGTAAACACAAAATGGATGCAGAGAGAACACTTGTAAAGCAGAAAACAAACACTTTCTTAAGTGGAACTTCCTTCATTCCAGTAACTCCTCTAAGAATAAAAACAGTTTCAAGGTAAGAGCTTAAAAATTAGTCTGCTATTTTTGCTGTGGCAATACAATATTTTAATGACAAGCCACTAATATTTTTGCAGACTTAAGCCAGACTGGGTTTTGAGGAAAGATAACATGCAAGAAATTGTGGATCCTTTGCAAGCAATTCTGATGGTGGTGGATACACTCGGTATTGCCTGCTACTGAAATGTAAATGATGTATATGAAAATGTATTTGTACAGCATGTATGTAGTAGACAGCTCAATGATTTTGAAAGAAGGCGAATAAGTGTCAAGCTACCCTTGAGAATGTTCTTTTCAAATTGCAATTAACATTTCTGTAACTTTTTTGCATTGTATACAGCTTTTGAAATCCTATTTTGTACTACTACCAAAAGCAATTGTACAATAAAATCATTAAGCCCTGGAAATTTCACTAGTGCGGTAATGTATTGTTATTACACAACCATGAATCTTGCAAATAGTATGGTGTTCTGATTAAATATTGTCAAATTCTGTTAAAAACAGTTGTTTGTGTGGGTCAGTTGTGTTGGCTTGTCTGATCTGGAAGGGTATAGGTAGGAAGGGAAGCATAGTCTGTCGGTTTCAAAGGTGACTACTGTTTTGAGGGAGCCTGAGTTTACTGTCTAATAAGGTTTTGATGGATAACGTGTGTCTCTGTAGGAAAAAAAATTATAATTTTTTTTTTTTTTTTTAAACACTACAGTGGATGGAACAACGGGATGTTGTAATTTTTTTTGGATGTAATTGGATTTGTATCCAAATTGGATCTGGATGTAATTTGGATGCTGTAATGTTGTAATTCCATTATGATGGAACAATGGGATGTTGTAAGGGTGAATTTAGAAATTCTGACCTGATATTTTAAGGGAGACAATTTGTGAGTGCTTTCTTCCTATCAAGTGAGCAGTACACACAAGCATGCATCTCATCTGACTGAATAGATAGTGTTCATCACAGCATCTTTCTCTGAAATACTGTTCTCTTGTGCCTTGGAATTGCATTTTCTTAGAGCACAGCCAAGAAAATGAAAACTGTAAAGTTATACCCTTGCACTCACAGATTCAAAGATTATGCCTCCGAAGGGTGGAATGTGATGATAAATCAACTGGTAGCTATTAGTCAGTTAGGTGATAATGCATTGTAAATGAGGTTCTATTTTTTTTAATTTTTGTTTGTTTAAAAAAAGACTCAAGCGGGGCTAGCTGTATACAACAAAACCCCAACAGACAGCTAATAGTAGTGGTTATGTTCTTAATGTAAGAATCTCCAGAATGAATAATATATAGAATGGAACTGAGTGGTTATATGGGGGTAGGCTCGAGGAGGGGGGGATTTTGTATTTCCTCTTATTTTAGCCAAGGTAAATAACTGATAACAGCCTGCCCTTTAAACTTGGAACTCAGGAGGTTCTGAGGGGGAACAGTGTTAAATTAGTTTAAATTGTTCCACAAGCTTCTTGCCTGGTTTCACTGTAAAACGATAAATTCTATCCTCTTTACTGATGTAAAGTATGCCAAAAGGAAGTAGAATTTTGCAAGTCCAGGGTATTTAGAGAACTAAAATAAATGAAAGTAGCGTTTTCAGTGAAATAACTTGTTACAAAATACCATTGACACTAAGGCATTTGTGAATACCTTTGAAAATCCAGTTAATTATTTACAAAAGTAATACTGAGGGAGTTTTCACAGGTGGTAGAAACTGTTGATGGAGACAGTAATGAAGATGAGATTTAAGAGCTGTTTTTTCTTCCTAGTTATGATGTATTCAGGCAAACTCTTTGCAGAAGGTAAATACACTGAATTCTATTGTTAATAAATGTACATAGAATCTAGAACATGCAGTCTAGGTAACTTGAGTGAAATATTTTTTTGTATCTTTACCAAGAGTAAACACTGCTTTTTTTATATATAATTTTGTTGTGAGATGGCTGATGATCATGATTCACTTGTCGCTGTAGCTCAGGGCTACGGGTTTTTATCTAAGCTTCAAAGCTGTAATATTGACTTTTATTCAGAAAAAGTTTCTTTTGAAGTGTATTTGAGTGATTTTGAGGCACTTACACAAATTGAATTTTGTACTATTAAAACATTTTATATATTGAAGTGTCTTGGTTATTGAAGTGTTTTGGTTTTACCACGAAGCAAAAGAGTGGAAGTCAAACGGGACCTGCATAAGCTAGTCTGGAGTGGTTCTGCATTTCCTATCCCTATTTTCACCTTTGCTTGAAATTCCTGGGTTTATGTAGTTTACATACCCCTTGAACTGCAAGTTCACAAAGCTGTGGACTGTATATGAGGGTACACCTCCATTAATTGAAAACGCGTCCCTCTTTTTGCATTTAATTTTGTATCTGCTAATGTATATTTAACTCCAGCATATTTGTTGCAACTGCCTCTGTCTTCACTAGAGTTTTGTCCTTATGAAAAGCTGTTGAAATTACACTGATACCCTTTGGAAGGTCAAACAAAAGGTATGTAGGTAGCAATCCTTTTTGTCTTTTAATTACTTAAGTCGTGATGACCTTCAGGTTTGTTTGTTTTTTACTTATTTAGATGTGATACAGTGGCTGTGTGAGGAAGGGAATTATTAAAAAAATTATCTTGGCACTTTCTATTTGGTAAAAAATACTACATTTCCAGAAAACTCTAGTAAATGCAGTAAATACTAGTGGTGTTACTGAGTGAAGGAGCAGTAGTTTGTTATTTTGGTTCTGCTATGCATAGGGTGAATGCAGCAGTGACAACTTGTGAGAAAATTCTGTCCAGTTATAATGAGATTCGTAGGTGGTGATTCAGTTTTTAAAACTTGATTCTTCAAGTTAGGTTGCCTTGTAATTCCGTGGAGAGGATTTTTGAGACCCAAAGGATGATTTTTGTAAGAAATCCAAGTATTGCTTTTCGGTTGGTTTTTGTTTGGGTTTTTTTTTTTTTTTTACTAACTTAATGTCATATTTGGCACAATTCCTTTTAAATGTTTCCTCCTACTACTGGTTTGTGTGGGTTTGGGTTTTTTTAATTGTAGTAGTTCTTGTTCTTTCCTTAACCTCCATCTCATCTTTCTTTTACATTGGCTCTGTTCTTAAATTTCCTTTCTTCAACAAGTTTAAATATATATTGCCTCCTGTCAGTTTGTCATATTGTTCTGATAACATCTGCTGAGTTGAGGAGCTATGGTATAGCTCATCTTGACATTATTGCCACTGGATTTTAGAGCAGGCATTAGTATGTTTATGCAGCAAACGGTGCTCATGCTTACATCTTCTAGGCTAAATAAAGAGTCAGATAAATGTGTCCTGCATCACTTTTGCCCAGTTCACATTAGGAAGTTTTATTCTACAGTTGCTATTCCTGTGAACCTAAAGAACAAAAGCTGATATAATTGTAATATATCTTAATTTCACTGAGCCTTACAAGATCCTTCCTGCTTGTAAGTATTCAGAATTTCATTCACCTTGTTTGAAGGCCTGAATCAATCCGACGGATATTAAACAAACTAATGCAAAAAAGTTCATATCTGGGCTGAGACTTTTAGTGAGAAATATATTTATCTTTTTGCAGATAAACCTTGTGATTTGCCCCATATAGAAAATGGAAAGATTGCCCAGTACTATTATAATTTCAGAAGTTACTATTTCCCTATGCGTAAGGAAAAAAAACTTTCCTATTCTTGTATGGTGGGTTATACAACTGAAACTGGGACTCAAGATGGAAGAATAACTTGTACAGCAAAAGGATGGTCTCCAGTGCCACAATGCTACAGTGAGTTAGCGTTATTAATCTCATCATTGCTTCTAGCAGGCAACTTTTCTAGCTGGATTTCCTGGAACATACAGGAACAGAAGCTGCAGAGCAGGAGGGTGAAAATGTGTAAGACAACAAGGTGAAATTAATCCTTTTTGTATCCAAACTACATATATTTATCTATGGAATATTTTTACAATAATACATATTTTAAAGACTTTTACCATATATGTTTTTATAGGAACACCAAGAAAATTGCCCAGTTTCCTTGTTTTGGGAAAACTAATAGATAATTTCCCCTTAGATACGAATCCTCTAGATCCCTTGGTTGTTGTGTTCCATGTTATTACCATTGGTTTGATGTATTGTTTGACGATTTTGGTAGAGTTTCTTCAACTCAAGAAAAAGAAATTAGATCAAGATAGCTAAAAACCCCCTCCTTCTGCTTATCAGAGACCAGAAATATTCCATTAATTCTTTCTAACCAAGCTGCCTCCTTTCATTTAGAAAAATGTAACAAGCCTCTTTTGGAAAATGGCACTTTTTATGGTACAGAAATGTACTTCAAAGTACATGAGAAACTGCAGTACAAATGTAACCCAGGCTACCACGCTCCAAGCGGCGGTACTGAAGATACAGTACAATGTCAGCCAGAAGGATGGTCTTCCCAGCCAAGCTGTACTAAAAAATTTGGTAGGGTTCTGCTTTTTTCTCCTTTATCATCTGTCTTATGTATGTAATTCTACTGTCCTTGCTGTACCTTGTAGGGCCAAACTGCTGATGTCAAGTTATCATTTGAGTACTCCTAAAGTAGGTTCTCAGCTGTACCTCATGGGAAGAAGTTGTCAGATTTCACATGCCGCTAGTTTTGTGAATTTGTTTAGGTAAAATATAGATGAAAATGTACAAGTGTAGATGATGTATAAGAAAATATAAAAGTATAGATGAAATTGTTTCAAATAAACCCATTGCCATCCAAACTTTCTTCCCAAATGACAAGTGGAAAACTTGTGTAAGCTACTGCATTTTTAATTATTCATTATTTGCCAAGATTTTGCCTTGTATATCACCAATTTTAAGGTCTACCTAATGAAAATTTTAGATTAATAACTTGAAATGTTATTAATCTAAAAGAGCAAGTAATAATACGCATATGCTTTATTTATTTAAGAGTCATGTCACGTACCCAATTTACATCATGGCAGCTACTTCACAGCCCAACAAGAGCTTCGACTGAATGAAACACTGCTATACAAATGTGATGAGGGATATCATACTGCAGGAGGAAACACTACAGAAGCAGCAGTGTGTCTAACACGTGGGTGGTCCCTTACTCCAAACTGCACTAGTATGTAATGGCCTGGAAAATAATTCTGTTTGAAATGTGATTTATTCTACAAATGAACAAAAATTTGCAAAAAGGCTTGTTCATAAGGGGAGAGGGAGCATTCCTCAACTGGTTTTTACTGCTGTTTGTTTTCTTCCTAGAAATAACTTGCTCCTCTTTGAGTGCAATAGCACATGGAGGTTTCTATCCAGTGAAGAAAATCTATGAAGAGGGAGATGTAGTTCACTTTTTCTGTGAGGAAAATTATTCTGTCAGTGAATTTGACCTAATTCAATGTTATTATTTCGGATGGCACCCAGATCCTCCAGTGTGTGAAGGTACCTTATTTTTATAGTTTTACTATGTCAAATTCTTAGTGAAAGACTAGCACCTTTCATGAAATGCTTTATGAACACAAAATAAAAATATGCTTGTTATACCAGTTCACAGCCTAAATAAAAATCAAGTGTTAGCTGAAGGGCATGGAGCCAAGGTAGCAGGGAGGGAGGCAAGGATAATTGGAATAAGTTTTCAGTGGACTCTAACAATAGAGCAAGTACTGTCTCTTGCTGTTGTTTCTCTGTACGTTGTATTGTGGAGAAGCAGGAGTCAACAATCATAGGGAAGTTGTTCAGCCCCTGAAGCTCAAGTTAAACCATGTTCAGATTACATGAAGGTTTAATCAAGCATATTTAATCCTGCCTTGCAAGGTGGGGACAGGCCTCTTGAGAGGCATTAAAAATAAAATTTGTAACAAGTTCCTCCTGAGCTTGGGGATTGTGGTACTTTTCAGAGTTTTACAGCCTCACCGAACCATACATGTTTTCAACAGAATTAACTAGAAAGGTAATCCTGAGGACAGAAACACACCTTTAGCAATTACTATCACTTCCCCAATCATTGGGGGATAACCAAGATTCTCAGAAAAGAAACTTTCCAAAGATTGAAAGGTCTAGTGAACCAGATGAGATTTAGTATACAGCAGAAAACAGTACAAATCAACTTTTAGGCTAGCTGAGCATTTATAGTATTGTTAACATACTTTGATAGTTGCGTGTCATTGTCTTATCTGGATATTGTCCCCTTTATGAGGATTACTTCTGTATTTAACATTTTAAAAATATAGATGCGTTAAGCACAGTTTGCAGTAAAAGTGTCTTGCAATTCCTTTATAGCTAATCTTGTAAAAGATTATATGATTGAGTACAAAGATTAAATTCATCTTCCTTTCCTAGAAGACATAGTAGCATTTAAAATGAACTAGAATCTCTCAATTAAATGGCATGTGTTAGGACCCCAGCCCTGTATTTATTCTGATAACACAGCAGGATTTTTTCTTGAGTAAGTGCAGAGAAGGTAGGATGCTCAGGAGAATGAAAAAAAGACCTAAATCTAGTTTTGAGGATACAGTAATTGCAAACTTAATTTGACGATAGGTAACGTGCTGTGATTACTGCTGCTTCTGTAGCATTAGAATTAATACATAAGCTGCTTTAAATATTATATCAATGGATGGTATGGAAAATCTCTATTTCCTGAAATCCTTTAAAGAACATTTTAAATGTATGTGGAGAAATTACAAATTTGTTTATAGCAGTGCAATAGCATAATACCTCTATTTTATATTTGTTGAATGTAAAATCGCTTTTCTGTTCTGGTCTACAATTTTGTTAAGAAAATGGGAGTAAGCAATTACTCTGGATCAACCAAAAATGTCTTTTGAGTGATAGGCTTGCATGCTGCATAGTAAAATCAGTTGTGTACATGGTTTTGATTAGTGAGAAAACAATATGTATTTTGTATTTTCAGATGTAAAAAATAAATGTCCTTCACCACCGCTTCCTCCTAATGCCCATATCATCACAGTTAGAAGAACATACCATAATGGAGACAAAGTTCGTATACAATGTCAAAATACCTTTGAAATGAGAGGATCTCGAGAAATCCAGTGTGAAAAAGGAAAATGGACATCACCCCCTATTTGTGTTGGTTAGTACTTTTGTGAAGACAGACAACTGAACAGAAATGCTTTAATTTTCTAGAGAGCCTCAGTTTCCATATCTACAAAACTGTCCTCTGTTAAAATGCTTGAGAGGTGAAGCACTGCATAATTTGCAGGCAATTCATAGTTCACAGATTTAAAGAGAAAGGAATGAGCTAGGTGAATTCAACTGACATCTGTGTTGTGTAGTTGTCCCCTGGAATACTTGATTTTATTACATTTTACAATGCATCAGTGTCTGTCTGTTTTGTATGTGAAAATGAATTATTTCTGAGAAAACTGGTTCTAAGTTTCTGCTCTGGTTATAGGAGCTATGGATAAATGGGAATCTGAGGCACCACCATCACTCGGGGCAGATGCAGCAGTAAGGGCGAGCAAAACATATCACAATGAAGATATGAGTAGGTGAACATTGCTTTTCTATTTAAAAGGGCCTTCAATACTCTCCAATGCTATTATAGGCATTTTGTGACTACTCTTACTGCTCTTTTGCTGTTTTACAGTTCCTTACTGTTGAAAACGCTTGCATGTGCTACAGATGTCAATGTAGCAGTCTGAATGAATGAAAGGCCATTGTTACTTGTTTCTAGTCATTATAAACTAAGTCTATAAGCCTGTTCGGTATTTGTAATTTTATTTTGTACGTTAGCATTTACCTTCAGTCATCTTGTACCCTTTCTGTTAATGTTGTCTGAACATGCAAATTCAGGAGAATTTTGCTGATCCTTTGATTAATAGTTCCAGTGAAGTTTCTTTTGTTTATTTTGAACCGCACATGGGCTAAACATTTCAAGCAGCAAATAAAGACAGTCTCATCACAAAAAAAGAACTAATCTATATTGAGTGTAAACCAGCAAGAATCAAGAACAGACATAGATGAAGAGTGTAGAGGGAAATAGAACGCCTGTCTGCAATTCAGTAAGGCAAGCGTAGAGTTTCCGAAAGTGACATTTGAAAAAGAAATTATATTGGTTTCCATTTTAGTTGTATAAATTTTTTGTTCAGTCTGTTGCTAGTCTGATGCTTTCACCAGTGTTAACATTGTTTTAAAGATCTAATTACCTATTCTAGACCTCGTATTAGAAATGCAGCAAAACTGTACCTCTCCACCTGTGATTAAAAATGGTGTTGTTCTCGGTCCATTATTGACAAGTTACAAAAATGGTTCCTCAGTAGAATACGGTTGTCAGCATTACCATTTTTTGGATGGACCTAGTACTGTTTACTGCGAACAAGGAAACTGGACAGAACCACCAACTTGCTTAGGTAAGTCTTGTAACAAAAAGAAAACTTTGTCATATGTAATATAGAAAGGTAAAACTGGGAAGAGCCTCTAGATAATCCTTTCATGACCACCTTTTCTCTTTCATTTGAGTTAATAAAGATTCCAGAAATATGAGGATGAACCAAAATCAAATATACCTAGGCCAATCCTGCTGGGTGTCCTCTGGCAGGAGGACAAATACCTTCTTCCAAATACTCAATTAAACATATTCCTCTGTTTTCCTGAGTGAGCTATGCTAGAAAATAACTATCCCTGTATCTCTAGTTTCTTTCTCCTATATTCTCCGTTTAATGAATTCCTGTCCTTCAGTAGGTGTTTAGAAAGAATGACTGCAGCCATTGCCAAAGTGGGCTTTTAGATATGATTCACAAGGAATACAATGGACTTTCATTTTTAAACCTTCAGCCTTTTTTTTTAATTATGTGTCTTTGTATCTGTCATTTCATTCTGGACTTCTGATTTTTCTGCGTTGCTCTTATGTATGCTGTTTAAAACAATCTACAGGAGTTGTTTCTTTATCTTTCCTTCCTTCCTGTAATGAAATAATTCTACTTTGCTATTATCCTTTGTTAAATTGACTCACTTTAAGTTTGTAATTTACTGTGAAAATGCAAATAAATAACCAGTTTTAATTACTTATTTCTAAATGAATAAAATGTACCTTGTCTGGATTGAAAGGTCCAGATCAGCATTCTTGGCTCTGAATACTCAAATTTAACAAACCCTGTGAAATAATGAAAACTCATTTCCTACGAGTGTTATTTGTCTCTTCAGCATCCAAATAACCACATCATCCTTTCCATGTTTTCTGGGATTACTTTTCAGCCCTCACCTAATCAAACCAGAAAGAGCACATACTGTACTTTGGGGAAAATATCCATGCCAGTGTGTTGTTACGGTGCTGTCATCAAAATGCATAGTAACTGATTTATCCTTGCCTTTCCCTCAGCAAAGCATTAATAAGGGCCTCTATCAGGCAATGATTCTGGTGGAACTTGGAGAAATTTCTTTTTATAACTGTCCCTCTGTCAGGCTTTATTGAGGTTGAACAATGGTTTCAAAAGTTAATAAGGTTAACTGTCTAATGGAAGGCTAGGCTACCTGATGTGATCCTGGCACTAAATTTTAAGAAACCTGTTAGAAAGCAACCAAAACAATATTGACTTTGAATAACCTGAAAAAGCCCAAAGAAGAACGCAAAACTTCCAAAGGTTTTTGGAAGACATCTAAATCTTTTAACAGTGATAAACAAAGATAAAAAAAGAAAAAGCAAAGAGAGAGACCTGTCAAAACACTTCCTTAGGTTAACGGTTTAAATTTATTGTGCATTAACTACTACTGTTCTCAAAGGGCTAGCAAAATCTGACAGGTTAATTTTGATGGATGACTATTTTCATTAAAGAGTCCTTTCAAGTTACAGTAAAGTTCTTTAATGGTAAACCCAGCTGCCCTATGTTTACAAATACTTGTAGAAACCAGATTTTGTCACAATTGTGATTTCTGTGATTTACTGTTCCCAGTTTAGGCTTTGTTGGCGTATTATTTCTGTTACTTCAGCCTATTTCTTTACATTTGCATTCTTTTTTTAATGCATCTATAGTTCTTTTTCTTGCAAGATTCGAAAACATTTTAGAACTATTGATTTGAATTTCTTTTTCTTGACTCCTACGAAAGCAACCTAAGAAATCACTTAAGGTTGCTTTTTATTGAAGCATGTTCTTATTTCCTAGAACCGTGCATTCTTAACGTAACTGATATGAACAGCAACAACATAGAGTTGAAATGGAGACAGCAAGAATTAATTTTCCTACATGGTGATCTCATAGAGTTTGAATGTAAACAGGGGTACAGTTTTCTCCAGACTACCATTCTATCTCCTGGGAGGACACACTGTAACCGTGGCAGGCTGAAATATCCAAAATGCATTATGCAAGGTAAAAGAATACTTTTTAATTGCCTTTTTAATTAATCAATCTCAGACCTATTTAGAAACAATTTTCTTTGGCAGTGCAGGCCAAATCCTAAACTTCTATTATGTGTAATGCAGATATACACATATATCCTTGCACAAGACAGCTATATTGTTAAATAAATCCAAGCATGGAAAACCAATACACCTTCCTTTGATGGGAAGGGCTGTAGAAATGAGGGAGGAGATGTTCTCCAAGCCCAGGGAACTCAAAGCTCTGTAGAAAGACAGCTGTAAACAATTAAATGCACACAAAGGATTTCTTATTAACAATAAGAATTAAGCAGGAGATTGCATTCTGATCTGAGACATAATGAAATAGTAAGAAAATACACTATCTGAGAGTTGATAGATATCTAGTGCTGACAGGTATTTAAAGCTGCTGATTTGTTAGTTTCTTAAGCGGAATGTTTCTCAAATGTTTTTAACATTATTCCAGATCCTACAGGAAAATGTGACTCTCCACCTCCTATTGCAAATGGAGCTTTTACTCTCCCACCCCTGACCCAGTATGACAGTGGTTCTTCAGTTCAGTATAGTTGCTCTGACTATCATTTTTTGCAAGGATCTGAGAGAATCTACTGTTCTGAAGGACAGTGGACTTCGCCACCAGTTTGTATAGGTAGGTGTGATAAGATAAATACGCACTTATTTCTCTCTATAATTCAGATACTTAGAATTTATAAATTGAGTATTGACAACTAGAAATTTAAGATCTCAAGTTTTTTCAGCTAGAGATGCAAGTTTTAATAGAAGCAAGTGTAAGCTTGTCTGGCTTTTTGTTTTCTTAAATATGAAATGCCTGCAGTATCCAAGACTACACTGATTTCACGTATAGTATATTAAGGGAATGGGAAATAATCTACAAGTTTAGTGTAGGCTAGTCAAAACAATATGATTTCAAAAATAATCGATTTATTAACACTGATTATGTCTCTCCTCTTTAGAGCCATGTACTTTGTCAAAAAATGAAATGGAAAAAAATAACGTGTTGCTGCAAAGATTCTATGAGAATCAAGTTTACTTTTACCATGGGGATTATGTTGGATTTTACTGTAAACAGAACCATTTTGGAGCAGAATCTGGTACAACTTTATTTCAAGTGCAGTGTAAGAGGGGACAGCTGATGTATCCAAGATGTGTTGAAAGAGGAAAATAAATATGGACTTCAGGAAAGCCTATAGGAAAGGTACGTGCATGTTCTTTATCTAGTATTAACAGCTGAATTAAGATGGCCTCATATTTTCAAGATCACTACAGTCAGCTTTGAAAAATGAGCGTTCAGTGGCATTGTTGGGTCTGAGCTGAAGGGGGAGGGAAGTGAAAGTGCTTTGTGCTATGAGGGCTGGGAATGCAGCAGGGGAATGCAGCAGAAGAATGCAATATTGACATACGTGTGGAAAATTTAGGATGAAGGAGTTTTGTAAGGCTTACAGTGATAAATTGGAGGATACATCACAATCTGGAGGACTTGAGCAAAGCGCCACAATGAGAAGATGCTGATCAAGTAGTGCCCTTTGAGGATATTGGTGGTTTTGACAGCACGAGTGCTTTTGTGACTACAGAATATGGCTAAACTGATAGTTTCATGCCCTTCAAATGGATGTTAAGCTGTAATTTTACAGAGTGAAAGGAGATGCCTATTTTTTCTTTGTACATCTTAACAGCACCCATATCTTCTTTCACAGGTAAGAGGCCTCTCTAAAGGACAAGGCTTGAGGGACAAGGAAAAAAAGCAAGTATTCAAAAAAAAAAAAAGGTTGTACTTAATGGATCTATGAAACCATTTTAAAACTAAAAATATGCAAATTCTATTCAGTAGTTAATTATTATTATTTTTTTCAAAAAAATCAAACAAGCATCTTTATTTTGCTGATTGAGAGCATTTAAACTATTAAAATATCTGTCCACTTTGTATGATTTCCTATGCCACCAAGATTGGTACTGTTGGGGCTCTGCCTTTGAACATGTTGTGTGACTGAAGATATGAAGAAAACTCGGGAATATAGAGAATGTTTGCCTCGCATCCATTTTAGTATGCTTTAGTAAAAAAGTCACTGTAAGGGTGTCTTCTGTATTTTACCTCTAAACTCTGTATTTCTATGATATCATTGCATGTATGCTGTTCTGTATGGTTTTCCAAGGCTTTTGAGGGTGCTGCATGACTAAATAAAACAACAAAGAAATTAAAGCATTCAAGAAATAGAGAAATTCTGCTTATTTAATCAAAACCAGTCAACTATAGTTGGGAAAAAAGGTTGATAAAAATAGCATTTACATGTTATTTACAATAGCATTCCAAAATATTTTCAAAAGATTAAAACGTTGTTGCTTTGTAAAGCGGTATTTAAAAATGAGGACAAATAATAATGAGATTTAGCAGTTTAATATAAAGAAGTTTTGATGTGTGACATGTAGATCTGAACTAATAGCTTTTATTTCTAGTTCATGTTCTGAACAACAATTGTAATGTAGATTGGTGAGTCTCAGTTAAGAAATAGTGTGAGAACTCAGTTAATGATTGGTGATAAGTTTTTTTTAAATGAGTAAAATTTGGTTTATTGAGCACTGCTACCTTAATAGCTGCCATCTAGTCTTGGTATGCATCCAGAAACTATCTGTGCTGAGGCCAAAATACATAGAAATTAATTTCAGTCTCTGAGTTATTACATCTTAATCATTCCTGTGTCTATCAAAGATAGAAGAAAAACTCTTTTTTCCTTGAACATGAAGGGTGTTTACATGATGGACTAGAATTGTAAGCAAAATCTTGCAAGGCAACTAGTACATCCGTGACCATACCGGTAATACCACACAAGGTCAGCTTTCCCTAGGTATCAGAAAAATCAAATAGATGTCACCAAACTGGGATGAATAGCGAAAAAGTAATTCAAGGCAGATTGTTTATTTGGGTGGAGAAAGGGAAGTACAAGCACGGTGAAAAGAGAATCAATAACCAAGAGAAAGGGTAATATATCTGTATATGATATAATTGAGACTTTCCAGGGATACCAGTCAAGCAGCTCTGCACTTGATCACCTTAGTTCATATCAGGCCAAAACCCCAAATCTAGTCTTGACCATACCACAGAGATCAAACCCGTTTCCATGGTATGGAAGAACCATGGGGAGGGAGGGCACATTCTCTGGCTATCAGGGAGAAACAGATGGAGCATCCACATATCATTGTGGTGGTGCCTGTTGCAGGCCTGATGACATCAACATCTTCCTGGTCGCTTCCTAACACCAGCCCGTACCAGTGTATTTAATACTCTTGTTCTTCATTTTTTGCAGCATGTTCAGGACAGCACCCAGGTATTTTCTTTGGTAAAGAGAATATGGATTTCTTTCATTTTTCCCATTTTCAATTACTTTTGCATGAATTATTTGAAAACAAACTTGTTGCTTGCAATTTGAAATCTGGGGCCATTTTATTTCTGTTAATTAGCACAGCAGAATTAAGTGAAAGGAAATGAGAGAGCGCTACAACTTGGGTTTCAAAATCTGAAAAAGCTCAGAAATATCTGTGTGAAATGTTGAAAAAGAAAGACAACATGAACATTACAAAACCAACTGAACACAGAATTCTTACAGAAGTTAATGAAGACACAGGAAGTGATCAAGTTGCGTTTTGGAAGGTGAGGAAACTTTGTTAATGACTCCTTTCCACTACCTTACTTTTTCCAGAATATATTCATGCAAATGTGGCTAGGTGGTGTGGGAAGACATAGATCAGCTACACACACTGCTGTGGTATCAGAGAAGCTACTTGTGGGCACACAGCTCAGGCATACTGTTGTCCTAGTGCAGGTGGGATGCTGAAAGCCCATCTGTCAAAATGCTATGCTTAGTGTATGTGGAATATATAGTGCAAATGAGACTCAGTGACGTGCAGCCCAAGAGCGTTTCTGACCTCCTAAGTGTGTCTGGAAGCAGAGAGACTTGCCAAACCATGGTGCTCGAATAACTTTTAAAATAACCATCAACATACCGAAGACCTCAATTTGACCCTTTAACAGTCCTGAACTTTTGCTGGCTTTCTGCATAGTTAGGCATAGAATTGCGGAATAAGGATCAGGTTGCTCTGGACCTTGTCTGGCTGAGGTTTTTAATATCTCCAAGAATATTTTCTAACCTCTCTGGGCAAGCTATTCCAATGTCTGTTTTACCCTTATAGAGAATTTTTTTCCCTAATATCTAATTGTAAATTCTTTTCCTGCAGATTTGTGTCTGTTGTCTTTCATCCTATCATCGTGCATCTATGAGAAGAGTATGGCTCCATCGTCTCCGTACTCTTTCATTAGGAAGCCAAAACCAGAAATAAGGTCTCCTCCCAGCCTTCTCTTCTTAAGAAACATTCAGAAAAGAATGGGTTACTTTTGGGTGTGTGAGGCATGATAAAAATAATTATTTCCTGTTTCTCTTGGTGCCTTTCCTTGTGTAGCAGAGCCTTCCAATAACGTCAGAATGGCAATATATCTCGGCTCTGTCATTTCACAGTGATAGTGCTGGCTTGGGAGTAAGTAGATGATATAACACTTCTGCACAAAGTTTGGCTTGTGCAAATTTTTCAAGATCAGCCTTTTATTTGTTATCATAGAATCACAGAATCTGTGGGTTGGAGGGGACCTTTAAAGACCATCTAGTCCACCCCCCCCCTGCCATGGGCAAGAACATTTTTCACTAGATCAGGTTGCTCAAAGCCCCCTCCAACCTGACTTTGAACACTCTCTGGGATGGGGCATCCGCAACTTCTCCAGGTAACCTGTTCCAGTGTCTGTCCACCGTCACTGTAAAAAAATTTTCTTCCTTCTATCTAGTCTGAATCTACCCTCTTTTAGTTTAAAACTGTTGCTGTGTCACAACAGAGAGGCCTTTCCTCTTGCATCACAACCTTGCATTTATGTGTTTTTTGGCAAACATCAGCCAAAAAGGCATTCAGATTAATTTATAGATTGAAATTTCTGTTTTCCAGTTAAGTTCTTGCCTCCATGGCTCATAATTGAGGGAACTGACTTTTGTCGGGATATAAACTCCCAGATGAGGGCACTTCTGGTAACAGTCAAAGTTTTGAGCGCTGCGTGTGCTAATTTGGACTGGCATGTCTTAACCAAGGTGAACCTGTGTCCCAGTGAAGTTTCAACAACTTATATTGGCTTTAAAATATTCCATGTAGTGAAACTGGTGGGCCTGTTACCCGGGCCTGTTGCCCAGACCTGTTGCCTTTGAGGAGCTCTGGGTGAAGCGCAAGAATATTTGGTAACTGCAAAAAGACCCTTCTCTAAAGAGCAGAACTGGGGAAAATGGAGGGAAAGGGATGAAAAGCCAGTCTCTGGAACATTTGTTATGAGTAGAATTCAGAGCAATTTCCTATGTTTCAATAAGTGGTGATTTACTTTCTGAAGTCCTGATGTGAAATAGCTGCGTTTTACAGTCTGTCAGGTATCATGGGCCTCCAGTAAAGTGTCTGATATCAGAAAGGGAAGATAGTTGTCGGGGAATTTTTGGGTAGAGTGTATATGAGAGCAGTACCACACCACTCAGTGGCATATAATTTAAATTTTCTTTTACTAAGCAGCAGGTTCGGTAGAGCAGGAGGATAGTAATTTCTACTGTAAGCTTTAACTGTTCTGACAGCGACAAATCAAAGGCCCCGCTCTTCTGGTCCAAGTTAAATTGACACCATGTTCCCAGGATAATGGGCCAATCACTCCAAGCGGTCGGTGTGTTGAGTGCTGGCTTCTGGCTGCCCCCACACACAGCGGGCTCCATCTTCTACACAGTGCTGGACGTTTGTGTATGGAGTTCCCCTTCCCCTGTCCCGAGAAGCTATTGTTTTCACTACGAATTAGATCGACAGCATAACCTGCTAGTGGCCCCTTTAATCATGTAGACCCACACTACTGTCTTTTATCTGCATGTGAGCCCACTTAAAGATTTTCGCCGGAATCTCTGAACCTCCGGTCTCCCAACCCCAGAGTGTTACAAAATGTGTGAGGTAGGCAAATGTTAAAGAGCAAAGTTTATCTGCTGTTTCTTTGTGACCTAGCTCATATCACCTAGTCCGAGCTGGGCAAAGGCAGTCAGGTTCTCACTTACCTGAGCAAGATGTCGGGTAGGCTTCAGCCCATGGCACTAGTGCAGAAGGCTGGTCTTGCTGAGCACCCTCCTGTATTAAGGCAAGGCCAAAGTGATTGTACATGCATGCTGAGTATAGCCCCCTTCTACTTTGGTGTGGGGATCAGCTCTTTTAAACAGTGACTGTATTTTTTCAGATGAATATAAGGAAACATGCTCTTGGATAGGAAGAACATTTTCTGTTGTCTTTTTTATAGAAAGAAAGAAATCTACGTATTGTGTAATAAAAATTTTGCAACCATTTTGGAATCAACTTACTGGAAACAGCTGCCTGATCAACAATTGCTGTTTAGAAAAGGTAACTCTGTGTTTTCCAGTGACTGAGTTAGAAACGAGGCCAAAAGTTAATGACCTATACAGATCTATAAAAGTTAATGACCTATAAAAACAGGCAGGAACGGAGGCAGATAAGGTGGAAATTAATCTTCTTTTAGTTCACCTTTTTTGTTCTTCTTAGTGCTATACTAAAAGTAAAAATTCCTGAGAGACCAGTCTTTCTGAAGCACAGGAGGATGAGAAGGTGAGGAAGAAGTGAGACAGAAAGATTGGACTCGGAGTGAAATCCAGACAGCTTGTTACACACATAACCCTTTGTGGGGTTTGTTGTTTTATATTGCAAACCTGTCAGGACTCCATAAACAACAGTTAGTACTTACGGTCATGTTGGACTAATGTGTAAGAATCTAAAATACAAATAAATGTTACATGCCTCTAGCAATATTAATCACATGCTTATACTCCTGGTTTTCTCTAATAAATGTGCTTTGTTCCTTAAAAGTGGTTAATATAGATGTTAATATTGGACATTTGTCACTGAGACCTTTCTGGACTTACATTTAGAAAAAAGCCTTTTTGCAAGGTGCTTTGAAGTTCTACCAGTTATATGAAATGACAAATCAATGATGATGAAATTCATGTAGTGTATATAGTAATAGCAATATCTGTTGGTCTTCAGACGATATTGTCATTCAGTAAACAAAACAATGCCATGTGTTTTTGAAGGGAGAAAAAACAACTGAAATTTGATGGCTGTTTGTTAACCCTGTATTTCACAATAGTTCTAGCAGCAAGCTAGCAAACAAGAAGAAAAAAAATGAATGTCTTAAGAACGAAGATTGTGTAAGAAACTCCGCAGAAAATAACCTTGAAAATAATCTTAGTATTGTCATATGAAGGTGGTGTTTGGTTCAGTCAAAGTTGTCCTGCTGGTGTAGCCCAATAAATATGATTTTTGCCTTTGCTAATAAAAGAACACAGGTTCTGCATTGACTTGGGAATGCAGGATCTCTGTGCTTGTCTGGGTTTGTCTTGAGCTGATTTTAGCTTGTTTAGCTGTGATAGCAGTTGTTCAGCAATCATGCCACTGGCTGCCTTAAATGGTTTTAGTTTAGCTCGAATTCATACTGGTAACAAGCAGTTATTGAGCTATCTATGACTCCAGACTAAAATGTGGTATGGGAAAGGGGAGTGCGGGACGACATGAGGAGGAACAAAGGTTAAAGACTGTAAAAACAAACAACAGGGGCCAAGCAGTGGCCCCAGCAGAAGTGCAACTTGGTCTTGTCCAGGTAAACCCAATTTTAGTGAACAGAGATGCTGAACAACTGGGATCAAAAAAAAA